>NW_019943099.1:112605-162643 GCF_002910315.2 Salvelinus sp. IW2-2015
GGGTCAATAAAAGTCCTGAAAACATGTCATCTCTGTTTTGCTACATTTATCTTTCCAGGAAAGTTAGAGTTGTGCGTCCCCCTTTAAGCAGAGGGGGGTGTCCATGTTTCCTTAAAAAGGCAATTGTTGTCGATACTTTAGTTATGACCAGCTCATTGTCATTACCCATGATGACCAGAGTGGGTATGGGCTCAGTGGGCTGTCTTCTAAAAGCCTAGGACCAACACATCAGTTGGAGGAGCAGTTCTCACACCATGCACACAGTCTTACCACAGCCATGTTCTCAGTCTCTATCTGCAGTAGGCTGACAGAGGACAGAGTCAGCACTGTCTGTTCATATTCGCTGCATGGTCATTCAGTGTATAGATTATGTACAGGAGAGGAGAAAGCTGGGGGGGGGTGGCTGAGGAGGAGCAGAGTTGTACAGGAGAGGAGAAAGCTGGGGGGGGGGGTGGCGGAGGAGCAGAGTTGTAAAGAGAGAAGACTGGGGGGGGGGGGGGGCTGGAGGAGGAGCAGAGTTGTACAGGAGAGGAGAAGCTGGGGGGGGGGGTCTGGAGAGAGGAGCAGAGTTGTACAGGAGAGGAGAGTGGGGGGGGGGGGGGGGGGGAGGAGGAGCAGAGTTGTACAGGAGAGGAGAACTGGGGGGGGGGGGGGGCTGGAGGAGGAGCAGAGTTGTACAGGAGAGGAGAGAGCTGGGGGGGGGGGGCTGGAGGAGGGAGCAGAGTTGTACAGGAGAGGAGAGAGCTGTGGGGGGGGGGCTGGGAGGAGGAGCAGAGATTGTACAGGAGAGGAGAGGCTGGGGGGTGCTGGAGGAGAGCAGAGTTGTACAGGAGAGGAGAAGAGCTGGGGGGGGGGGCTGGAGGAGGAGCAGAGTTGTAGGAGAGGAGAGAAGCTGGGGGGGGGGCTGGAGGAGGAGCAGAGTTGTACAGGAGAGGAGAGAGCTGGGGGGGGGGGGGGGCTGGAGGAGGAGCGAGTTGTACAGGAGGGAGAAGCTGGGGGGGTCTGGAAGAAGAGCAGAGTTGTACAGGAGAGGAGAGAGCTGGGGGGGGGTGGAGGCAGGAGCGGGGTACAGGAGAGGAGAAAGGCTGGGGGGGGGAGGAGGGCAGAGTTGTACAGGGAGGAGAGAAGCTGGGGGGGGGGTCTGGAGAGGAGCAGAGTTGTACAGAGAAGGAGAGGCTGGGGTGGGGGGGGCTGGAGGAGGAGCCAGAGTTGTACAGAGAGAGGAAAGCTGGGGGGGGGCTGGGAGGAGCATATTGTACAGGAGAGGAGAGGAGCTGGGGGGGGTAGGAGGAGGACAGAGTTGTACAGAGAGGAGAGACTGGGGGGGGGGGGGGCTGGAGAGGAGCAGAGTTGTACAGGAGAGGAGAAAGCTGGGGGGGGGGGGGCTGGAGGAGGAGCAGAGTTTACAGGAGAGGAGAAAGCTGGGGGGGGCTGGAGAGGAGCGAGTAGGGAGGGAGAAAGCTGGGGGGGGGCGGAGGAGGAGCGAGTTGTACAGGAGAGAGAGAGCTGGGGGGGGGGGCTGGAGAAGGAGCAGAGTGTACAGGAAGGAGAGCATTGGGGGGGGGGGGGCTGGAGGAGGAGCAGAGTTGTACAGGAGGAGAGAGCTTAGGGGGGGGTCTGGAGGAGAGCAGAGTTGTACAGGAGAGGACGAGGAAGCTGGGGCTGGAGAGGAGCCAGAGTGCACAGGAGAGGAGAGAGCGTAGGGGGGTCGGAGGAGGAGAGTGTGTAAGGAGAGGAGAGAGCTGAGGGGGGGGGCTAGAGAGGAGCAGAGTGGTACAGGAAGGAGAGAGCTGTAGGGGGGGGGGCTGGAAGGTGGGCAGAGTTGCACAGGAGGAGAGAGCTGCTTTGACATGACTCCATTCACTTGTTGGGGACCGGTCGGTAAGGAATCCACTAGCTCAGGGTCCAGCTTGGAGTGGAATGGAGCTTCTCTGCTAGTACGTGAGCGCTGCGATAGTATTGAAGGCATGACGAGAAGTCAATACAGAAGTGGTAGAGTGGTGTCTCCATACCCCTCTTGACCCTGAAAGCAAACTGCAAGGGTCCAGGGAGTCTCCACCGACAGTACATTCTGTAGCTCCGAGTCTCACCTGAAGTAACTGTAGGGGGCCAGGGCATTGCTCCACCTGACAGTACATTCTGAGTAGGGGTCCAGGGAGTTCTCTACCTGACAGTACATTCTGTAGGGGGTCCAGCGGAGTTCTCTACCTGACAGTACATTCTGTAGGGGGTCCAGGGATTCTCCACCTGCAGTACATTCTGTAGGGGTCGGCAGGGAGTTCTTCACCTGACAGTACATTCTGTAGGGGTCCAGGGAGTTCTCACCTGACAGTACATTCGTTAGGGGGTCCAGGGAGTTCTCCACCTGACATTACATTCTGTAGGGGGTCCAGGAGTTCTCCACCTGACAGTACATTCTTGTAGGGGGTCCAGGGATTCGTCCACCTGAAATTCGTACATTCTGTAGGGGGTCCAGGGAGTTCTCCACCTGACAGTACATTCTGTAGACGCACCCTGTTAGAGGCGACGCACCCTGTTGGTGGCGACACACCCTGTTGGTGGCGACACACCCTGTTGGTGGCGACACACCCTGTTAGTGGCATATATTATGTGGCTTAGATGTTCAGACAATAGAAGGCAAAATGGCCCCTAGTCGAATCGATATGAAGCCTTGTATAAGAGTAACATAACCTCCGGTAGTGCTGTTGTGTTTATTTATACCCTGATGTCCTGGAGGAAGATGCGTCCTCCTCTCTGGTTCTGTTGACTCATCAGTTTCTCAGCATGCTCCTTCTCCTCCTTGGACTGAGTCAGGAAGAACTTGGAAAAGTTGGGCAGGGATTTGTCGTCTCTGTCAAAGTAGTAGCCCTAGAAAAAAACGTACAAGGGAAAAGTGGAAGTGTCACGAACAAGTTCCTGAAAAACTTTTGAGTTGTAGTTTACCTGTATGAAATGTTCTCTAGTTAATATAGTTCATTATTAGATATAGATCTGTCTAAATTCCTTTAACTCATGTCTCTCTGTTCTAGAGATGTAAAAGAACAAACATGAGAATTGATCCAATTTCTCATTTGACTTGGGATCCCATCTGAAATTGAACCCATTCTCTTTTGGCACTATTTAGGTACGGGAAACACACAGCAATGTCTTACTATGGACATACATAGCTATATTCACTGTGTTTACATAATAGAACAGACATAGATATATTAATTATGAGAGACATACAGCTCTATTGGTCACCATAGACAGGTAACGGTCCAGCTGGTGGATAACTATTGGTCACCATAGACAGGTAACGGTCTAGCCGGTGGATAACTATTGGTCAACATAGACAGGTAACGGTCCAGCTGGTGGACAACTATTGGTCACCATAGACAGGTAACGGTCCAGCCGGTGGATAACTATTGGTCACCATAGACAGGTAACAGTCCAGCTGGTGGATAACTATTGGTCAACATAGACAGGTAAGGGTCCAGCCCGTGGACAACTATTGGTCAACATAGACAGGTAACGGTCCAGCTGGTGGATAACTATTGGTCACCATAGACAGGTAACAGTCCAGCTGGTGGATAACTATTGGTCACCATAGACAGGTAACGGTCCAGCTGGTGGACAACTATTGGTCAACATAGACAGGTAACGGTCCAGCTGGTGGATAACTTACCATAGACAGGTAACGGTCCAGCTGGTGGATAACTTACCATAGACAGGTATACATAAGAAGCATACAGTTCCAGGTTGATCTGCTTGTTGATGGCAGCCTCACATTCCTGGTGGAAGTTCTGTCGCACCTGGGATGTCATGGTTCTGGAAAGACAGACAGACAGACAGACAGACAGACAGACAGACAGACAGACAGACAGGAGGCAGACAGACAGACAGACAATTATCAGCAACCATCACTCCTGTGTTCCAATGGCACGTTGTGTTAGCTAATCCAAGGTTATCATTTTAAAAGGCTAATTGATCATTAGAAAACACTTTTGCAATTATGTTAGCACAGCTGAAAATGGTTGTTCTGATTAAAGAAGCAATAAAGCTGGCCTTCTTTAGACTAGTTGAGTATCTGGAGCATCAGCATTTGTGGGTTCGATTACAGGCTCAAAATGGCCAGAAACAAAGATCTTTCTTCTGAAACTCGTCAGTCTATTCTTGTTCTGAGAAATGAAGGCTATTCCATGTGAGATCTCGTACAACGTTGTGTACTACTCCCTTCACAGAACAGCGCAAACTGGCTCTAACCAGAATAGAAAGAGGAGTGGGAGGCCCCTGGTGCACAACTTGAGCAGAGACAAGTACATTAGAGTGTCTAGTTGAGAAACAGAACGCCTCACAAGTCCCTCAACTGGCAGTTTCCATTAAATAGTACCGCAAAACACCAAGTCTCCAACCGTCAACAGTGAAGAGGCCGACTGAGGAATTGCTGGCTTTTTCCCTAGCAAGTTGCAAAGAAAAAAGCCATATCTGCAGACTGGCCAATACAAAGAAAAGTTTAAGACCGGGCAAAAGAACACAGACACTGGACAGAGGAAAGATTGGAAGTAAAAGTGTTATGGACAATAAAATCTTAAAGTTTGAGGTGTTCGAAACCAAAGAAGAACCATTTCGTGAGACACAGAAAATGAAAAGATGCTTGAAGCCATCTGTCAAGCATGGTGGAGGCAATGTGATGGTCTGGGGGTGCTTTGGTGGTGGTAAAGTGGGAGATTTGTACAGGGTAAAAGGGATKTTGAAGAAGGAAGGCRATCACTCCATTTTGCAACMCCATGCCATACCCTGTGGARGYCYCTTAATTGGAGGCAATTTCCTCCTACAACAGGACAACGACCCAAAGCACAGCTCCAAACTAAGCAAGAACTATTTAGGGAAGAAGCAGTCAGCTGGTATTKTGTKTATAATGGAGTGYCCAGCACAGTCACCGGATCTCAACCCTATTGAGCTGTTGTGGGAGCAGCTTGACCGTGTGGTACGTAAGAAGTGCCCATCAAGCCAAACCAACTTGTGGGAGGTGCTACAGGAAACATGGGGTGAAATCTCTTCAGATTAGTGATGGGCATTCTGGCTCTTTTCAGTGGGACAGCTCGTTCAGCGCAGCTCACCAAAAAGAGTCAGCTCTTTTGGCTCCCAAACGACTCTTCAAAAAAATATATATATGTTTRTGTTGTTGTTTAGTCCTCAGCTCAGGCATCCCCATCTAGCGTTGTGTAGACTTTAGTTTTTCAGCACCTACTGTGCTACTGTGGAAGTATTCCGCAGCTGCTGTCACTTTGTCCACAGTGGGCTTCATCACCTTCAGAGCATCTCTTACAATCAGGTTGATTGTGTGGGCAAGACATGGATGATGGGTCCATTTCAACATTTCCATGGCTTTGGTTATGTTATCTGCATTGTCGCTAACACAACAGACCACTTTTCCATCTACTTGCCATTCTCTGGCCACTCTCAACAGTTCCTCTGCCAAGTTCTCTGAGGTGTGTGTCTGTTGCTGAACTCAAAGCAGTCCAGAAGACAACTAGACATCGAAAAATCTTCAATGAAGTGACATGTAACCGACATGTAAGAAGTGGTTACCCTTGATGTCCTGCAGTCAGTGGTAAGGCAAACTGCAGTAGCTTTTTGGACTGTGGACTAAGTGATTTTGAAAGMGTTTTCCTGCTTGGAATAGTGTACATTGGATTTAGACTATTGCTATAATTTCTAAAACCTCTGTCCTCCACGATCAAAAATGGCTGGAAATCGGTGGTAATCATTTTAGCCAATGCAATATCAATTTGGCCTTGTTTTGATACAGACATAGACGTTTGGCATAAACTGGTCCATAGAAGACTGTGTTGCTGTGGGTCGCGGAGTAGGCCTACTTGACTGAGTGGAGGAGCTGTCTCCACCACTATCACTAGCAGGCCTACTTGACTGAGTGGAGGAGCTGGCTCCACCAGTAATCATAGGCAGACCTACTTGACGAGTGGAGGAGCTGCTCCACACTATCACTAGCAGGTCTACTTGACTGAGTGGAGGAGCTGGCTCCTACCACTATTCACTAGGAGACCTACTTGAGTGAGTGGATAGCTGCTCCACCAGTATCACTAGCAGGTCTACTTGACTGAGTGACTGGCTCCACCACTATCACTAGCAGGCCTACTTGACTGAGTGGAGGAGCTGGTTCCACCACTACACTAGCCGGATCTACTTGACTGAGTGGACACATCTCCATCACTGCGCGACAGACCACACACACCATTTAATATCCAGCATACTCATTTATATGTTTTGTATTAAAACGAATCTACTTTCTCAAACCATAAGATGAATCTGTAAAGTAAATGAGACATGAATTGGTTACAACACTGAAGAGGTTGATGAAGAACCGCACCGGGCCACGCAATGTAAAGTTGGACAGGCAAGTCATTTCTACTGGAAGGCTGACCAACTAACATTACTCTAGTCAACTATCTAGTAATCCCTTAGGATACCAGGTTGGCGTCTCTTTTTTCAACTAAATTAAAACGGACATATCTTGTAATTGAACAAACTAGTAAGGTGGTCAATAACTGGGGACCGTATGCCGATAATACGGGACACGATCACAAAAAGCTGATCGTAGTAACGTTAGTATTTCCACTGAAATGTCAAACATGCTAATTGTTAACGTTAGCTAACATTTTTTACGACACCCAATAAATCACAAAACATTGATGGGCTTGATCACAAGATAACACCGTTGATGGTAATATATTTCGTAAACGCTGTTGAATATTCCGGTAATACGGGTTTACGAGTATACAACGTCGTTAGCTAATAATAATAACGATGGTTTTGGGGGAAACAACTCGGATATTTAACGATGTTAACAACTTTAGTTCGCTAAAGTACTGCTACTCATGATCATGACAAGGCGCTTATAAAACGGTCTCTCAAGGTTATTGTTGCTAACGGTTAACGTTAGCTACAGCAACGAATACAGCCTGGTAATATMATACAGCTACCATCATCACGGTAACGCTAGTATAAACAACGTAAACTACCTCGGGAGCGGTACGAACGCTTGCTGGTCGACTCCCTCCAGATGGTATCCACTTGCCCAGACAAATAAAGGTTAAATATATAAAAAATAAATCTGTGTTGACTGGGTGGCAGTTGTTTCTGACGGACGACAGCGTCACGTACTAGTCAGCGTAACGTAAACGCGTACATCGCCGTGGTCCGTACAATTGACCTTATTTTACCGCCCCAAAAAACGTAATACTTCCAGATCAACTGTAATTTCAATACCATTGTAAAGCACAATTTTCTCCCCTTTCCAACAGAATTCATGCCGACCTTCACGCTGCCCCGTTTCTGCATAATTCAAGAAGGCAATGAGCTCCTTCGGGTCTTTTTAAAAATGGCGGGTGGGGAAGCGAAGCTAATGCGTTATAGTGAGAAAGACAGATGTCGAGTGGGAAAATTGGTTTTTTCACTCGATCTGTCCAACTTATCACCTCTAAAATGTAAATAAAACACTATAAAGAGTTCATATAATGTGTCATTACATACCTATTTGAAGGTTTGTGTCGAATTTGAATCGGGCTTTTAGGGCGGTGCTAAAGTGTTCTTAGAAGTAAAGAGCGGCTTTGAGAATGATGATCTCATGCAATGATGAGCAAAAAATGACTAGGTATCCCCCCTTTCCCCAGTCACTGTTAATTTCTTGTTTTTAAAGGATGAGAAAAGTGCTACACCTGGTGGAGAGAGGCTGTAAGACAGAAATAGTTGCTTTATGCTGCTGTACGTTACCTGACACGTCAAGATGTAACGGAGGGTCCGTTTTTTCACCTTTTCTCCAATACTAGAGCCATTACCATGTCGATCAACGCTTGAGTAGAAACGTAGTTCACACRCCCGATTTTGAAGTCAACACAGTCGCTACAGTCCCATTAGTTTTCTTTGTAGCCTCGTTTGAATGTCGCGGTTGCGCACATTTGTACGGAATGGGGTGAGTTTGTCACCTTTTTCAAAATTAAAGTCCTCAACACTGCCAAAACATGTTCATTTTGATCCTGTAGTGTAGTCCCACCTCCATATTCATAAATAAAACAGAATGTAGTGCTCACTAATGCATATAATCACAATTCAATAAATTCATATCTAGAGCGCGCTAAAAATAGGAGCCAGGGATACAAAAACAGTGATTATATCTGTATACATATATACATTTGTGAGCTACTTGTATGAGATTTCCCAGATTTTTTCTTCTTCCAATGTGCAGAAAATGTATTTTATTTGTAAAAGATCGTTACACTATATAGAATAAAGTTCTGTGATTGAGACCACCAGCTATTTCTGCACAGACAGTGACTCGTGTTTTACCCCGCCCCAGTCCCCTTTTTTAATTGGTTGTACAGTTACCTTCAAGTTCTGATCCTTGACTGTTAAATACCTTTAAATGGATTTCCCTTCATGTGAACAACTTTTTTTAAATGACCATCTTCAAAAAGTTGTGGAGATGTTATTATCCATTTTATTCAGAAGAAATTAAAAATTTTATACAAGATTTATTTTTTAAAAGAATAAAAGAAAAGAAAAAAAGTTACCTATATTGCTTACACTTACTGAACTTCTCTTCAAGTGTTCTCCAGCTAGGGTTTCTTAATATAATACATGAAAGAATGAACATAACCAAAATGAAAAATAAAACAATTTTATCCCAGTTCCCAGTGTTTAATGGGGTAGAGCTCCCATTCGAGGTGGCGAGTGCCAGACAGCAGAGCTGGTACGTTTAAAGTAGCGAGGTTTACTCTTGCAGAAGATGCGATCCAGCTTTGGGGGTTCAATCGCCCCGTAGTGAGAGTCCACGTCAGCCGGGTGGAAATATTGCTTCATCATAGACTGCTTCAGCTGGTTGCCTAGAGGGGAGGGAAGAATGGGTTCACTTTAGCATCGTGACTAAGGCTATGGGTCTTGTAGTTATAAAAGCTACCACTTTGCCATTGTGCTAATGGCTAGTTAGCAATGGCACCATAAACTCTTAACCTTCCTTCAAACTGCGCAGACATAAAAAAATATGGTATCCATGAGTTCATCTAACTCTGGGTATGTAGGAAAAACACAAAACCCCCCCAGCTTGATTGGCAAAATCTCAAACTATCCCTTTAAGAGCACAGTAAAAAGGCATAAAGGAGGCCTTGTGTGGGGGGTTATGCACCGCGGTGTTGCACGGAGGCTTGTGGTGTAAGCAGCGTTATGTGGCACCCGCGGTGGTTGCATACGGTAGGCTCCTCTGTGGTAGGGGGTTATGCACCTCGTGGTTGTCTACTGAGGGCCTGGGTTGTAGAGGGTTATGCCCGCGCTGTTGCTACCGAGGCCTTGTGTGGGGGTTATGCACCGCGTGTTGCTACCGAGGGCCTTGTTTAGAGGGGTTATGCACCGCTGTGTCTGCTACGAGGCCTTGTGTGGGGGTTATGGCACCGCGTGTCTGCTACGAGGCCTTGTGTGGGGGTTATGCACCGCGTGTCTGCTACGAGGCCTTGTGTGGGGGGTTATGCACCGCGGTTGCTACGAGCCTTTGTGTGGAGGGGTTATGGCACGCGTGTTGCTACGAGGCCTTGTGTGGAGGGGTTATGCACGCGTGTTGCTACGAGGCCTGTGTGAGAGGGGTTATGCACCGCGTGTGCTACGAGGCCTTTGTGTGGGGGGTTATGCACTGCGTGTTGCTACGAGGCCTTGTGTGGAGGGGTTATGCACTGTGTTGGCTACGAGGCCTGTGTGGAGGGGTTTATGCACTGTGTTGCTACGAGGCCTTGTGTAGGGGGGTTATGCACCGGTGTCTGCTACGAGGCCTTGTGTGAGGGTTATGCACCGTGTCGCTACGAAGGCCTTGTGTGAGGGTTATGCACCGCGTGTCGCTACGAGGCCTTGTGTGGGGGTGTTATGCACGTGTGTTGCTACGAGGCCTTGTGTAGAGGGGTTATGCACCGCGTGTCGCTACGAGGCCTTGTGTGGGGGGTTATTGCACCGGTGTCGCTACGAGGCCTTGTGTGGGGGTTATGCACCGCGTGTTGCACGAGGCCTTGTGTGGGGGTTATGCACTGTGTCTGCTACGAGGCCTTGTGTGGGGGTTATGCACCGCGTTCGCTACGAGGCTTGTGTAGAGGGGTTATGCACCGCGTGTCGCTACGAGGCCTTGTGTGGAGGGTTATGCACCGGTGTCGCTACGAGGCCTTGTGTGGGGGGTTATGCACCGCGTGTCGCTACGAGGCCTTGTGTGGAGGGGTTATGCACCGCGTGTCGCTACGAGGCCTTGTGTGGGGGGTTATGCACCGCGTGTGCTACGGGCCTTGTGGAGGGGTTATGCACGTGTCTGCTACGAGGCCTTGTGTGGGGGGTTATGCACCGCGTGTTGCTACGAGGCCTTGTGTGGAGGGGTTATGCACCGCGTGTTGCTACGAGGCTGTGGTGGGGTTATGCACCGCGTGTTGCTCGAGGCCTTGTGTGGAGGGGTTATGCACCGCGTGTTGCTACGAGGCCTTGTGTGGAGGGGTTATGCACCGCGTGTCGCTACGAGGCCTTGTGTGGGGGTTATGCACGCGTGTCGCTACGAGGCCTGTGTGGTGGGGGGTTATGCACGTGTTGCTACGAGGCCTTGTGTGGAGGGTTATGCACGTGTTGCTACGAGCCTTGTGTGGGGGTTATGCACCGCGTGTGCTACGAGCCTTGTGTGGGGCGGGTTAATGCACCGCGTGTCGTACGAGGCCTTGTGTGGGGGTTATGCACCGGTGTCGCTACGAGGCCTTTGTGGTGGCGGTGTTATGCACGGTGTTGCTACGAGGCCTTGTGTTGGGAGGGTTATGCACGCTGTTGCTACGAGGCCTTGTGTGGGGGTTATGCACCGCGTGTCGCTACGAGGCCTTGTGTGGGGTTATGCACCGCGTGTCGCTACGAGCCTTGTGTGGCGGGTTATGCACGCGTGTCGCTACGAGGCCTTGTGTGGGGGTTATGCACCGCGTGTTGCACGAGGCCTTGTGTGGGGTTATGCACCGCGTGTTGCTACGAGGCCTTCGTTGGAGGGGTTATGCACCGCGTTTTGCTACGAGGCCTTGTGTGGCAGGGGTTATGCCCGGTGTTGCTACGGGCCTTGTGTGGAGGGGTTATGGCAGCACGCGTGTTGCTAACGAGGCCTTTGTGTGGAGGGCGTTAAATGCACCGCCGTGTCGCTACGAGGCTTGTGTGGGGGTTATGCACCGCGTGTTGCTACGAGGCATAAATAAGTCAGTGAAACGTACCCTCAGCCCATGTGGGGATGGGTTTCCTCGGTGCGGATTCGTCATCAGTAGAGTCATCACTGTTCTGATCCATCCCATAGTCCTCAGGGTTGGTGTTGAGAACAACAGGCTTGTTGCCCCCCTTAGGAGTGATCTCATATGACTGGGGAGACTGCTGCAAAGGGCAGGAAGACAAAATCAGGGATTATAGACATATGCATTTATCATTCATTCTTCTCTTAGAATTAAAAACAGACAAGTTGGTGTGATTTCTGCACCCAGCCAAGGTTGAATTGATAAAGTAGGTCCAGCGACATTAGAAGTCACATTGAGAGTGAGTCATCATCTCCTACAACTGACGAGACTATTTCCATTTATCAGATGCTTTTATCCAAAGCGACTTAGTCATGTTTGCGTACATTTTACGTATGGGTGGCCCCGGGGGGGAATCGAACCCAACAACCCCGGCGTTGCACGGGGTCACGCTCTACCGACTATGGCTCTAACGAGAGCGTTATCCATACCTCGATATCCACAGTGACGTTGAGGACTCCTCCCTTCCCTGCAGGCGTCTTCAACACCACGGGCTATAGGAGGGAACCAGAGAAGTGCACACGAACATCGGTCTATAAAATCTACCACAGGATCGATATCCTCCAATGAGATACACAAGACTTTGCAGAGATTAGGAAAATCATTACTGACAACCCATAGGCTTCAACTCCTTCCAGCTCCAAGGGACAAACAGGAAAAACAAACGTTTACATTCAAAACAATGTAAACACAAGCGCCCCCCTCTCCTCAATGTTGTTAGGGCCAATCCCACAGCTTCACCGTGGCCCTACACCAGGGTTCCCCAACTAGCGGGACCAACAAACTGTCATTGTTGGACAAAACACTTGGGAAATCTGTTCCCAAGTATTCCCCACTCATAACAGAGATGTGATCGTATACACGTGGAAGCAAGGTTTGAAATGATTCTGTTTTAGTCAAATACCTGTTTGGGCTTCTTGCGGTCAATTTGGACTCTACACATTATTTGTAAATCATCTTCCGGCCCCACGACCACCTCCCCAAGAAAACAAAATAGACCCGGGGGTTGATCTAGTTGACGCCCTACTCTCTAGTGGAGATCTGAGAGGATTTGATTGGTATAAGCAACATGGTGAAACTCCCACCTAGCATATCAGAGGAGCTACTACCAGATTGATTTTACCTGTCAAAAGTAGAGAAGTGTTCTCACCTGAACTTCAGCAGTCAGGTGGCTCTTGGCGGCTTCTCGCTGTRGTTCAGCGAGTCTCTCYGCTTCTCGCTGTCGTTCAGCGAGTCTCTCYGCTTCTCGCTGTCGTTCAGCGAGTCTCTCYGCTTCTCGCTGTCGTTCAGCGAGTCTCTCGGCTTCTCGCTGTCGTTCAGCGAGTCTCTCYGCTTCTCGCTGTCGTTCAYCGAGTCTCTCGGCTTCTCGCTGTCGTTCAGCGAGTCTCTCGGCTTCTCGCTGTCGTTCAYCGAGTCTCTCYGCTTCTCGCTGTCTCTCCTCGAGTCTCTCGGCTTCTCGCTGTCTCTCCTCCTCAGCTTGCCTCTGTTGCTCCTCCTATTGACAGAATAAAAAAWYWTTCATTAGTACTTCAACCTACCCGTTAATGTCTTCTAACCCGAAAGTGTACATGTACAAAGTCCCCGATATTAACACCTTTTAAATGTTATGTACAAATCTGAAAGTACCTTCAAACCAAGTCTACACAATGTTTAAGACAGGAACAGACATGTTAAATTAATGGTTAATCCAAACAAGAGCGGTATGGTTGAAGCTGCATGACGTACCCTCTTCCTCTTCTCCAACTCTCTCCTCTCTTTCTCCCGGGCAGCTCTCTCCACTTCTCTCTGAAGAGCAATGGCCTTCTCTCTCTCTACCCGCTCCCTGAAAACAGACACAATATTCAGCAACGACCTTCTCCGTCTCCACATTAAAACCYAAGCTTTGGACTGTGAATAGTTTGAACAATAACGATGGCAATGCCAGTTTGATAGAAGATCAAACTGATGAATTATTAAAGCCCGTTTTACATCAACAGTCGTCAGTCATTTTACAGTTGTCGTAATTCCATAAGAAAATAAACCCTTTCCATTCATCAAAAGTTGACAGGAAAAGTACCTCTCAGCAGATGCTTGTCTCTCCCTCTCCAGTTCTCTTTCCAGTTCTTTCTTCAGCTCCAGTGCTCGTCGGGCCTCGGTCATCTTACGAGCCCTCTCCTGCTCTTCTTCGGCTCTCCTCTTCGCCTGCAGCTCCTGCTGACGCTTCTCCTCCTCCTCCTGGGTCAAGGGTCAAAACATTTAACAACCCACGTGCACCTTCAAGAGGCATCCAATTCAATTAAAAAAAAACTAAATGGCTGTCCTTGGGGCTGGTCTAGCAGGCAATGCTGCTGTTTGGACATTCACGTGTCAAGAGTGGGTACGGATTCTGCCTCTCCTATATCTGCCTATTACAAAATAAATCTTACMACTACTAATAAATGGAAAGTAGACAAAAGGAGACAAACAATGGTAGGAGTGTCTTACAGACTGTTGAATCTTCTTCCTCCTGGTATCCTCCTCCATCTTCCTCCTCAGTTCCAGCTCCTCCTGGCGTTTGGTGGCCACCTTCTTTTTGGCTTTCTCCTCTGCCATGCGCTCCACTCGCAGCTGCGGGAACAGGGGAAAATAGTTTTACGAAAAACAAGAGTTTCCTATTGGACAAGTTCAGATAGTATCTCCCCGTTGCACTCCATTGTAAGGCGGTTTGTGCCCAAATGAACACGACCCCATTACCGTAGCTTCACCTCTGCATCAGATGTTATCCCTCCGTCATTCAGTAAAGCCGCGTTTCTCGMCYACACCTCACCCCGCCGCGTTTCTCGTCAACACCTCACCCCGCCGCGTTTCTCGTCAACACCGTCTACCCCAGCGATGCGTTTCCTCGTCAACACCTGGCTCACTCCCAACGCGCGTTTCTCAGTCGCACACCTCACCCCGCCGATCGGTGGCGTTTCTGTGCAACACGCTTCACCGTTTTCGTCAAACCCTCCGGGGCGCGGTGCAGAATCTTCTTACGCGTATTCTCTGTCAACGTACCTCAACCTGTCAGCGTTTTCTCGGGCAACCCGTTCACCATTCTGAGCGGACCGACGTCTTGGCTCACCCGCTCTATACGTTGTCTTGTGTTGGGAATTTATTCTCTTCCGTTTCTCGGTCAACTGACCTTCGACCTATGACGCGCGTTTTTCGGTCAACGTTTTACCATCACTGCGCCGCCCTTGCGTTCTCGGCCTGAATACTTTCACTCTGCCGTTTTCTCTTTCTCGGCAACAATCCGTGGTGTGGATCACCGCTTGTCTCGATTCCGTTTTCGGCCAACAACCTACGCCGTTTTCGGAACCACCTCACGGCTCTCGTCTACCGTTTCTCTGGTCAAACCTCACTCGCCAGCGTTTCTCGTTCAACAGCCCACCGTTCACCCCGCCGCGTTTCTCGTCAACACCTCACCTTGTCGTGTTTCTCGTCAATCTGAAGCATCTTCTGCTCAATCTTCTTCTTCTTCTCCTCCTCTTTCTGATCTTCCTTCACCCGGGCCTCGACTACCCTCCGCAGCCGTTCATCCCTCTTCTTCTTCATCTCTTCCTGTTTCCTCCTCTTCTCTTCCTCCATCTTCTTCTTCCTCTCCTCTTCTTGCTCCTGCTTCTTCTTTAGTGCTTCCAGTTTCAGGCGTTCTCTTTCCTACAAGACAATTACACTTAGGAATCTGACAGAGTTACATAGCATAAAATGTTATTTAAAAATTTATTTTTTATTTTTATACATGCTAGTGGCAACTCATTTGGGACTGAGTGAAATCTGTGGTAGTATTATTTTAAAAATGGAAAGGGAACCCATGAAGAGGGAATAAGGTTAATATGGGACTAAAAGCACCACGGGTGATTTCTGAAAGAAAATGCATCTCGTGCGTAAAAAAAAACCCAATACCAAGTCCTTGTATTTCATTTAGTTAGTGAGGGGCAAACGTATGTTCTTGTAACGCGCTCGGTGTGTAGGTGCACTAAAACARGTTAGGACACAAATCTGATGAAATCTAATCACAAAAGCCCCAGCCTTTGTGCCCCTTAGAACCCAACGTTAACTCAGATGGTGTGGGGACGACCAGTGGCGTGTACCAAGTGGCGTGTACCAGTTAGCGCACACAAAGACCAAACCACCCCCCCCACATACCACACCATATTACTCTGATACATACCACTACACCACAGCCTGACTGTAGAGGGGACAGGGAAAGAGAGATCCAATTAACAAGGCTACATATGTTGTCTGGTAACATTATGATCTGTTTTTAAACTTCCTAAACGTTTGTCTCAAAATGATCACAAAATGGTTATGATGTGATCATGACAACATAGACGAGGGGATGGGCCAATTTTAATGACATATTTGAGGATAATGTCACGAAGGCAGGAATTATTCAAGAAATATCACGTCGCAATATCGGGGAGCCCCTAAAATGAGTAGTGATCTGTAGACTAACCTTGAGGTCGGCTCTGCCCGGCGTGGTGTGTTTAATGAAGGACTTCATGACCGTGTTGCGACCCAGAGAGCTSGGGGTCATCATCAGCATCTGGTTCTTCTGGACCGTGTGGAGGAACGACCTCATGTTGGGCCTCACCTACAGTAGACAYCATTAGGGGTCTATTCATGGCAAGTGAACGTTACAATATTTTAGGGAAAAATACACTRGCTTCAGAACGTAAAACCTACAAAATGGATTTCAAAAGTGAGCMTTACAGTGATAATCCCACCACTTAATATAAATCACTATTTGGGAGAACTGGCAGGTTCTATGCCAGGTAAGACACAGCTAGTTGTTGTGAAGAAAAGCCTTGGATATCTTGGTTCTTACAGTCTGGCTCTTAACGGGGGGTGATGGCTTCTTCCTCGGGCTCTGGAATTCGTCGGCAGCTGCTCTGCGCTTGGCACTGAGACGAGGACCCAGACCTGATGATGGCTTCTGACCACTGCCATCTAGGAGAACACAAACCCGTTAACCACCAATACATCAATCTTTGCCAGTGCACACACACACACACAGGCTACATGGCCCTCTCGCTCTAAAGCATAGCTGTAACCTATTGACGTTACAAGCATGATTCAGAAGACGGACGGGAAGATATTTATGCAGCTTCGGTCGGTGTGCCAGTCTTTGCTGACGAGTGTGTGTGAGACGGTCTGCACCTGATCCAGAGTCTGGTGTGGCGGTCTTGGTTTTGCTGATGACCGAGGCTAGTGGCGGCACGGTGGGAGTGATCTGGGCCATGGAGCGAGTGAAACAACGAACCTCCGTAACACAGAGAACACCTGGGTGGTTCTGCTCCGTGTTATCCTGCTCAAATTAAAATAAATAAATGAGTTAAGGGAATCATTTCACTATGATCGTCAATATATTTACATAAGGAACAGACATAAACAGTAGAGCTAGACATCAGGGTTGGGGGGGTCAATTCCCTTTCAGGAAGGAAATGAGGAACATCTGAATTGGAATTTTCCTTCTACTTTGTGAATTGACCCCAAGCCTGATATTAAATGGATATTTTAGATCAATGTATCCTTCAGGTACAATGTGGATGTTTCCTACCTCAGGAGAAGTCTGAGGAGCTGGGCTGTCAGTCTCAGTCTTTCCAGGCTCCTCTGACAACACCCTGCCACACACAACAGCCTATCAGATGCATAATAACCTAGGGTGTATTCATTAGTCGCACACCGTTACAAACCGTTTCACAAGCGCAAAAAAAAGAAGAAAGAAAGTGCAACGAAAACATTCTATTGGGCAAATTCAGGTAGTTTCGCCCTTGGTTTCGTTCAGTTTGTGTTAGATTCTGTTCTGTTCTTCATGAATACCCCCCTTAGTCTAGGCTTGGGCAGGATCCAGACTGTCATACCYACCTTGTGCCATACTAGGACAGTCGGTAATACCAGCACTGAACACAAGGGGCGCTATTGTAATCCGAAGGTTAGCAACTAAAATGCTAAACAGTTTGCTGAACGCACAAAAACAAAATATTAAAAGACAGAAAGACTCTTGATCCAGGATCACTGTTACCAAGCTAAACTTGATCATGGAAGAAGCTAACCACAGCTAGATAGCTAAATTAGCAAACCATATGCACATCTACAGAGCATTTGGCACATTCTAGACAGTTTAACTTTAGGTACAAGATATTTAGCTGACAAAACACAGTTGGTTGTGAATTCCATCCGGTAACTAGGTCACCTGGCTGCCCAACAGTGAGTGACTCACACGGCGCCGGTCTGTGTGCGCTTGTAAACAAAAACACTGGGAACTATGGTAACAGGTGAAATGAAGAATGCCAGCTGCTTTATCTCCTAACATATTGCACAAGTTGACTGCAGGTATTTACTTAAAAGTAGTTATCAATATTCACACATATATATATATATATATATATATATATATATATATATATATTAAAAAAAGAGTTAACAGTATTGTAAAACCATCTCATATTATCCAAATATTCCGGTATACGGTCCAAGCCTACCGTGGTATACATCATTCACATACCAATGACAACAGACGTGTTTATACATTAAAAGACAAGACGATGGTTGATAAAAAAAAAAAAAAAAAAAATTAGGCCTAATAAAATGTGATCACTCACCCATCAGTCTGCACCTGGACCCCATGTCCATCCGTTTCCATCCATCCATCTTCTACAGCGGACAGACACACAACACAATACTATCATTCATTAGCACAGTATATATCATTACATTGTCAAGGCGTAATATGGAGAGATAAATGGCAACCAAAWAYAAAAGTGTGCTCAACTCAGACTAAGCTCTGAAGCATAGCAGTAAATTAGTCATCTGACTAATAGGGAAAAAATGCTGGCCTCACACCAAACCATATCGCTCACATCCAGTGGAGGCTGCTGAGGGGAGGACGGTGATGATAGGGGAGGGACGGCTGATGATAAAGGCGGAGGACGGCTGATGATAAAAGGGGAGGACGGCTGTTGATAAAGGGAGGACGGCCGTTGATAAAGGGGAGGACGCGATGAATAAGGGGAGGACGGCTGTTATAAAGGGGAGACGGCTGTTGATAAAGGGGAGACGGCTGATGATAAAGGGGAGGCGGCCGATGATAAAGGGAGGACGGCGTGATAAGGGAGGACGGCCGTGATAAAGGGAGGACGGCCGATGATAAAGGGAGGACGGCGATGATAAAGGGGAGGACGGCCGATGATAAAGGGAGGACGCCGATGATAAAGGGGAGGACGGCGATGATAAAGGGGAGGACGGCCGTGATAAAGGGGAGGACGGCCGATAATAAAGGGGAGGACGGCGCGATGATAAAGGGGAGGACGGCCGATGATAAAGGGGAGGAACGGCTGTGATAAAGGGGAGGAGGAGGCTGTTGATAAAGGGGAGGACGGCTTTTTGATAAGGGAGACGCTGTTGATACAAGGGGACGGTGTGATAAGGGGAGGACGGCTGTTGATAAAGGGGAGGACGGCTGTGATAAAGGGGAGGAGGTGTGATAAAGGGGAGGACGGCTGTTGATAAAGGGGAGGACGGCTCATGATAAAGGGGAGGACGGCTGTTGATAAAGGGGAGGACGGCTTGATAAAGGGGAGGACGGCTGTTGATAAAGGGGAGGACGGCTCATGATAAAGGGGAGGACGGCTCATGATAAGAGGGGAGGACGGCTCATGATAAAGGGGAGGACCGGCTCATGATAAAGGAAGGAGGACGGCTCATGATAAAGGGGAGGACGGCTCATGATAAAGGGGAGGACGGCTCATGATAAAGGGGAGGACGGCTCATGATAAAGGGGAGGACGGCTCATACTAATTCCTGGAATGGAGTCAATGGAATGGGGAGGTGAAATGAAATGAAGAATGCCATCTGCTTTATCTCCTAACATATTGCACAAGTTGACTGCAGGTAAAAGTAGTACCTAAAAGTAGTTATCAATATTCACATATATATACACACATTTTGAAACATCAAAAGACGTGGTTGACACCACTCCATTCCAGGAATTAGTATGAGCCGTCCTCCCCTCAGCAGCCTCCACTGCTCACATCACAAACTCCAGTCAAGGTATAATGGCAAAATGCCAGGTCATATCTCATCACTCACCAAGCCCGCTGACGTTACTGCTGCAGGTGGAGCTGCCCAGCCGAGCCTTCTTRTTCAGGAAGGACCTCCTGGAGGCTCTGCGGACAGACTCCTGGGTCATGCTGTGTCTCAGCCCTGCCAGGGAGCGCCGCACGGTCAGGGAGTGTCTCGCSGAGCTCCGCCCGGAACCCGTGGGCGTGGTGCCGGCAGCGATGGCTATCTTAGTGGCGGTGCGGCTTGGKGAGCGCTCTGGGTTGGGGTGCATCTGGAGCTCTGCAGAACGTCGCTCCGAGGCCGTGATCTTGACTATGGCTTCAGCCATGTGACTCTGGGTCGGAGGGGGTGTTAGACAGGGGGTCTGGGAGGTGACAGAGCTGGACGACTCCCTCTCACTCTCAGCTTCCTCTGGCTGCATCCTCTCCTCCTGGATGTGTTTGCTAGAAGCCTCATACTCCATCTCCTTTGGCTCCTGCTGAGAGTTGGTGGTCTGAGCAGCTCCATTGCGGGTGCTGCATACGGGTGGTGCAGCCTCAGGCTGGGTAGTCTGTTTGGCTCTGCGGGAACGAGGGGGCTTGACTATCTCTTCCAGTGTGACCGGAGATCCTCCATCATCCTCTGCTATCAGGTTCAGGGAGGTGGACACAGAGGAGTGACGCAGGTTGCTGCGTTTMCCCTTTGAGAAGCTGCAGGGATGACAAAGATAAAATTATAGCAGACGTCAGACGGGAGGCAGCATTATAGCAGACCTCATTGGTATTCACAAAGATACAAACACACGAGGGTGCTTGAAAGATGAACGAGGACAGATTAATTAAAGATAGTTTATTTGTGAGTTGTTTCCCTTTTTATTTGTGGATTAGTCATCAGGATTAGAGAAACACAATTTTGTATGACTTCGGGGTCAACATTCTTTCAAAGAACCAGCTAAAAAAAGACTACCATATGCATGTCAGTTAAAATAGCAACTTACTGTTCCCCTTATAGAACTAACTAAATACGTGTTTCAACCTGTCCCCAAAATAATATTGTGGGTTCACAGTTGGTTTTGGTATTTAAACCTGTGTGTCATTAACGTGTCTTGTGGGGTAAAATTATAATGTGCACGATGAAGCGCACATGCGGGGACCGGTTTAGACAGGATGTTACTCTGTTTATTGTCAAATTCCTGGCACTGGCTCTTGGTGAATGAAGGTGAATCTGATTCCTGTACTAAAACGTACAGTGTCACATGACTGACCAGATGGAACTTGATGAAAAGGCAGTTCTGTCTGAGACATAGGAACCTACGGTAGCAGGAAAATMAACAGGATAACCTACCGTCTCTTGGTGCGGTTCTCATTCTGACCCACGGATAGACGCTTCCTGCGGTTGCTCTTCTTCTGCGATGGAGTCTTTGGCATCAGTTCTGGCTCCGCACTGAAGTCACTGAGATAGGAAGGAAAATAAAATGTGAATATGAATGGCTCTGGAGAGAAATATATATATATATATATATATATATTGTGAAAAAACACCGAGTATACAAAACATTAAGAACACCTGCTCTTTCCATGACAGACTATCCAGGTGAAAGCGATGATGCCTTACTGATGTCACTTGTTAAATCCATGTCAATCAGTGTAGATGAAGGAGGAGGAGTGTAGATGAAGGGGAGGAGACAGTTTAAAGAAGGATTTTTTTTAAAGCCTCAAGACAATTGAGACATTAATTGTGTATGTGCCATTCAGAGGGTGGAATGGGGCAAGACAAAAGATTGAAGTGCCTTTGAACGGGGTATGGTAGTAGGTGCCAGGCGCACCGGTTTGTGTCAAGAACTGCAACGCTGCTGGGTTTTTTCCCCCACACTCAGTTTCCAGTCAACTTGGCAACTGTGGAAAGCATTGGGCGTCAACCATCAAACGCCAGCAACCCCGTGGAACGCTTTCGGCGCCATGTTGCGACGTATCGAGGTTGTTCTGAGGGAAACGGGGGGCTGCACCTAAATGTTTGGTGTACTCAGAGTATACGGCTCTGAAGAGAAAGGTCCAACTGTTGCAACTAAATGTTTGGTATACTCAGAGTATATGGCTCTGAAGAGAAAGGTCCAACTGTTGCAGGATGAATCCTTCCTCCTGGCCATCATTACTTTACAGAATTACAAATGACAGTAGCTACAGATTGTTACACCAGATAATGTGATTTGATTACTGGGAGTTACAGGTTAGGTACTGGTTGGTGCAAGGCTGTCCCCGATGATAAATGTATTGGTCGGGGGCCTCCCGTGTGGCGCAGCGGTCTAAGGCACTGCGTAGAGGCGTCACTACATATCCGGGTTCGATCCCGGGCTGTGTCACAGCAGGGCCGCAACCAGAAGACCCATGAAGCTGCGCACAATTGGCCCAGCGTAGTCTGTGTCAGGGGAGAATTTGGCCGGCTGGGATGTGCTTGTACTGTCGCGCCCATGCACGCTGGCTTCGGTCGCCAGCTGTAAGGTGTTTCCTCAGATACATTTATGCAGCCGATTTCCAGGTTTATGAGCAGTGTGGCTTGGCAGGGTCGTGTTTCAGGGAGGCGGATGGTTCTCAACCTTCGCCTCTCCCGAGTCCGTACGGGAGTTGCAGCGATGGGACAAGACTAACTACCAATTGGATATCACGAAATTGGGGAGAAAAATAAACAAATGAACATTTAAAAAATCATGCCCATAAAACTAAAAAGGTTTGGTCGACTGCTATTTTTTACAGTGTATTTTTCCATATATACAGTATAAACACATACTATCTGTATTTTAATCAAATCACCTATATGTACCGTGCTTGTATTYTGCTTTAAGCCCACTGTTTGAAAAAATAATTACGACACAAATGACTAGGAGTCTGACTGCAATTGACTTGATTATGTTGGGGTCTTTTTCTCCTGTACACTTCAGTCCTCCTACCTTGAGAACATGCGGTTGGCTTCCTGCTGGATCTCCTCGAGCCACACCATGTGGACATTTTCTATTTCGTTGGCGAACTCCTGAATCTTCCCATTAAACATCTGCATCAGGCTATGCGTCGACGACAGTACAGAGGTCATGGTTGCGACCTGGTGAAAATAAGAGGAAAGAATCAATTGTTTTAAAACGTTTGATGGGATGGTGAAACCTCCCACAAAACTAAATTGGCAAGCAGTTACATTTTTAACTAGGAAGGCCAAAAACTTCAAAACGGTGACATTTTGTGTACATAACAAAATATTATACAAATCGAGACATCTGACACATTAAACGGCGCGGAAAAAACGAAGTGACACGACAACCATTCCAGACAATCCAATACAATAACTCAAAACATTACCTAAACAAAAACGTTACATTTAACCAAATGTTCATTGACACCTTGCTTGCAGTAACAAAATGTCTAACTAGTTAGCTAACTTTAACTAGCTACAATTTTTTAATTTTCGCGCTAACCCGCGCATTTCCGCAAACTCGAGTAACGTTAGACTATGGTCGTGGATCCTAGCTTGCTACAGTAGCTAACTATTTAACGTAACCAGTCTCCCGGACAACTTTGTTAGCAGCTAGCTAAATATATATCCTCTAATAATATGCAAAGTAAAATCAGATCATGTTGAAGAAACAAGATAGTCAGTGTTGTCTTAGCAATCTAGCGAGTTGTTGTTGAGATTTTAAAAGTCAACGTGAAAGATAGCTAGTTAAGCTAGTTAGCAAATAAAAAAACTTCCATACCATAAAACTCCTCCGGTTTCGAGAAAAATAAAAATCAGTTTCGCTTCAGCAGTTCACTCTATATTACAGGTGACTTCAACAATCTTTATGAAAAAAATAATATATATTAAATTGTAAAATACGKCATTTATTTCTCTGCACAACAAAGTAACGTTAGTCCGACTTGACTTCAACACCCGCTGAAAACCGTTTAAATTGTTCCAAGCTGTCTAAGCAAATCAGGGACTGGTTTCTAATGACGTGTCAAAATCTGCTCCTCCCACTGACCAATCAGATTTAAAAAGGAAGTGTCGGGGGGCGGAATCACTGATTCTTTTCATGATTCAAACCATCCAATCGTGGAAGAGGTTTTCTTTTGTTCCTGAAAGCGATATTTTAGCGTTAAGGTCGAAAATAAAGTCTGAGGTTAACACAGGGGTATAGGAGATGTTATATATACCTTTTGTTCTATAATGTAATAGCAGTCAGTTGACATGATCTTTATGAATTATGAAGCCTTTATATGCTTTATGTTTGTTTTTTTATTACATAATTTCTTTAAAATTCACAAAATGTGACGTTAGCTGATTAAGATTATATCATAGAACAAAACGTATATCTCCTAAACCTGTGTTTACCACATACCTTCATCGTTTATCCAAAAACGCCATTCATTTTCTCCATAGGGGTTTTACTACGTTCGACAATTGTAGTACTCATCACTGCATTCTCATCCAGAAAGTTGCTTGGCCCTCTACGATGTCATGTAGGTTGATACATTGCTATGTTTTAATTTATAAAGACCTTTTACAAAAAATCCCACTGTACCTAAACATCATTAACTTCAAACATACGAGTGACCGCACCCTGTCTCAAGGATAGCTAAGGTAACTCTGGAAATTCCTTTGGTCTCAACTGAGTTAGGTAAATCCGTTTTTAGTTTTTTTGCACCTTATTTTGTCGAACAAAATTTCAAAATGTGATGCTTTGGTGCCGCTAGGCCAATTCATAAAGATGATTGAGGACCTTATTACTGATGAATGTGTTTGTGTTTTTATGACCGTGTTTTTCTTTCTGCTTGCATTGTGTATTTATATTTTGATGTGTGTATTTTCTGTAATTCAGGGCATCTGTAYAAGAGACCTTGATCTCAGTATGAATCKTTGATAAAAAAAAATTAAGGTTAAATAAATAGACGTTGTCCAACGAACAATGGAGTCGTCCCTACAAAAAGACGCCATTACTATTTCTCTCTTGGCGTCTTTTTGTATGCACTAACTCCGCCTTAAAGCACATAAAMGCTTCATAATTCATCAAGGTCATGTTAACGGACTTATATTATCTTATATCACTAAACGTATAAGATCTCATAAGCCTGTGTTAACCTCAGACCTTATTTTCGGTGTTTATCCCCCAAACCCGATATTTTTTTGTGTGTGGAATTTTCATTGTTGGACAAAAAACACATGTAAATCAGCTCTAAGTGATTTTAATTTAAGAAATCTGTTTCCAAGTATTTCCACGCAAAATAGAGAGACACGATGTGATCGTAGACAAACGTAAGCAAGGTTTGAAATGTTTTAGTTAAACATATCTCTTTAGGCTTCTTGGGGTCAATTTGTAGTCTACAAATTATTTGGAATTATGTTCCGGCCCTTGACCAACTCAATAAAAAAAAATCGTTCCCCAACAGAATCTAGTTGATGATCCCTGCACTATAGTAAACTGTAGATATATATTATATATATAAATATTATATATATATATATATATATAATATAAATATTTTTGATGTTATTCATGTAACAGCCAGTCTAATATTATTAAAGTCTAAGCATGTTTAGAGATTAAGGCTCAGGAAAATATTATCTTTATGTTTATCACAGTTGAAGAAAACAAAACTCTCATTAGGTGGGTTGAAATATTAGGTATGTATGGTCAAAATAATTGCAATACACAATTTATTCTTTCATTTCCCAATGAGTCCATGCTGCAAGATGTTTTAATGAAAAAGATCACTCACGAAAAAGTAAAATGTTCTCATAACAAATMTATATTTTATTGCAGCTTAAGTATATCAGTATAAAAAAAAAGGCATTTGATCCATCTCTACAAACATACAGTACATTTAACTGGGATGTGAATACAAATCAAGTAAGTCACACTAAATACATGTTTTAAGCACAATAGATTAAATCCTTGTTATACACAGAAAATCATTTCCAGCGCGTGAATAAACCAGGAAGAACAACGAGTCCCAAATGGCAATCTATTGTGCGTTACTTTGGGCTTTGGGCCCTGCGATAGGCTAGCGTCCTTTCCAGGGGGTGGAGTTGTACATCAAGCTGCCTCATGGGGGTGGAGTTTTACATCAAGCTGTCTCATGGGGGTGGAGTTGTACATCAAGCTGTCTCATGGGGGTGGAGTTGTACATCAAGCTGTCTCATGGGGGTGGAGTTGTAAATCAAGCTGTCTCACGGGGGGTGGAGTTGTACATCTAGCTGTCTCATGGGGGTGGAGTTGTACATCAAGCTGTCTCATGGGGGTGGAGTTGTACATCAAGCTGCCTCACGCTACAGAAACAGGAGACAGGCTCCTGCCCTATGGGACATTCTGGTTCATACAAGGCTACTTACTTTATAAAGGGAATAGGGTGCCATTTGGGACTAACTTAATGACATATAGGTTCAGTGCCTTCAGGAAGTATTCACCTTTAACCCTTGACCTTTCCCACAWTTTGTTGTGTTACACCCTGAATTTAAAATGAAATAAATTGAGATTTTGTGTCACTGATCTACACACAATCRTCCATAATGTCAAAGTGGAATTATGTTACCAGGGAGGTTTTCCAAGGGTTCGCAAAGAAGGGCACCTATTGGCAGATGGGTAAAAAAGAAGAAGCAGACACTAAATATCCCTTTGTGCATGGTGAAGTTATTAATTACACTTTGGATGGTGTATCAATACACCCAGTCACTACAAAGATACAGGCGTCCTTCCTAAATCAGTTGCCGGAGAGGAAGGAAAACACTCAGGGATTTCACCATGAAGCCAATGGTGACTTTAAAACAGTTACAGAGTTTAATGTTTGTGACATAAGAAAACTGGGGATGGATCAACAACACTAGTTACTCCCCAATACTAACATAAATGACAGAATGAAAAGAAGGAAAACCTGTACAGAGTCAACATTTTCAAAAACATGCATCCTGTTTGCAAACAAGGCAATAAAGCAATACTGCAAAAAAAAATGTGTCACAGAAATTATGTTTGGGGCAAATCCAACACATCACTGAGTACCACTCTTCATATTTTCAAGCATGATGGTGGCTGCATCATGTTATGGGTATGCTTGTCATCGGCAAGAACTAGGGAGTTTTTCAGGATAAAAATAAACGTAATAGAGCTAAGCCMCCGGCAAAATCCTCGAGGAAAACTTGGTTCAGTCTGCAAAATATACACTGGAGTTGCTTACCAAGACCACATTGAATGTTACTGAGTGGCCTAGTTACAGTTTTGACTTACTTGAAAATCTATGGCAAGACTTGAAAATGGCTGTCTAGCAATGATTGACAACGCATGAAGAATCTTTTGAAGAATAATGGAAAAAATATTGTACAATCCAGACGTGCAAAGCTTTACCGACTTACCCAGAAAGACTCACTGCTTTAATTGCTGCCAAAGGGGATTGTAACGTGTTGACTCAGGGCGTTGAATACTTATCTAGTCAAGATATATTCGTGTTTTATTTTACATACATTTATTTTTGAGAATTTTGTATAGATCGTTTACACACAAAAAAAAGACAATTCAATCCATTTTAATCCCACTTTGTAACACAACAAAATGTGGTAAAAGTCAAGATTAAATTACTTATAAGTACTTAGATAGAAGTACTGTAGATAGAAGTACTTACTGAGATTAAAGTACGATGTGATGACGGTACTGTACTGTAGATAGAAGGTACTAGATAGAAGGTACTGTAGATAGAAGTACTGTACTGTAGATAGAAGTACTGTACTGTAGATAGACGGTACTGTACTGTAATAGAAGTGACTGTAGATAGAAGGTACTGTAGATAGAAGTACTGTAGATAGAAGGTACTGTAGCTAGAAGTACTGCACTGTTGGATAGAAGGTACTGAGATAGAAGGTACTGTAAGATAGATAGAAGGTGCTGTAGATAGAAGGTACTGTAGATAGAAGTACTGTAGATAGAAGGACTGTAGATATGAAGGGACTGCACTGTGGATTAGAAGGTACTGTAGATAGAAGGTCCTGAGTAGATAGAAGGTCGTAGATAGAATTACTGTAGATAGAAGTACTGTAGATAGAAGTACTGTAGATAGAAGTTACTGTAGAAGAAGGTATTGTAGATAGAATATACTGTTAGATAGAAGGTACTGCACTGTATATAGAAGATATTGGGATAGAAAATACTGTAGTTAGATAGAAGGTACTGTTAAATAGAAGGTACTGTAGATAGAAGGTACTGTAGATAGAAGGTACTGGAATAGAAGGTACTGTGATAGAAGCACGTACGTAGATAGATAGAAGGTACTGTAGATAGAAGGTACTGTAGATAGAAGGTACTGTAGATAGAAGTACTGAGATAGAAGTACTGTGGATAGAAGGTACTGTAGATAGATGTACTGTAGATAGAACTGTAGATAGAAGTACTTGATAGAAGTACTGTATAGAAGGTCTGAGATAGAAAGGCACTTACTGTAGATAGATAGGAAGGTACTGTAGATAGAAGTCCTGTAGATAGAAGGTACTGTAGTTAGAAGGTACTGTAGATAGAGTACTTGGAAGAAGTACTGTAGTAAAAGTACTGTACTGTGGTAGAAGGTACTGAGATAGAAGGTCTGTAGATAGAAGGTACTGTAGATAGAAGTACTGTAGATAGAGGTACTGTATAGATAGAAGGTACTGTAATAGAAGGTACTGTAGATAGAAGTACTGTAGATAGAGGTACTGTAGATAGAAGGTACTGTATGAGTAGAAGTACTGTAGAAAGGTACTGTGGATAGAAAGTACTTGGATAGAAGTACGTAGATAGAAGGTTTATGACTGGTAGAATACTGGAGATAGAAGGTGCTGTAATAGAAGGTACTGTAAGATAGTGATAGAAGGTACTGTAGAAGAAGTACTGTAGATAGAAGGTACTGTGATAGAAGGTACTGTAGATAGAAGGTACTGTAGATAGAAGGTACTGCACTGTAGATAGAAGGTACTGTAGATAGAAGGTACTGTAATAGAGTAGACTGGATAGATACTGTAGAAGAAGGTACTGTACTGTGGATAGAAGGTACTGGAGAATAGAAGGGCTGAGATAGAAGTACTGTAGATAGAAGGTACTGTAGATAGAAGGTACTGTAGATAGATAGAAGGTACTGTGATAGGAGGTACTGTGGATAGAAGTACTGTAGATAAGAAGGTACTGTAGAGAAGGGTACTGTAGATAGAAGGTACTTTACGTAGATAGAATGTACTGTAATAGGAGTTGCTGTACTGTAGATAAGAAGGTACTGTAGATAGAAGGTACTGGAGATAGAAGGTACTGTACTGTAGATAAGAAATACGTACTGTAGATAGAAGGCACTGTAGATTAGAAGGTACTGTAGATAGAAATACTGTACTGATAGATAGAAGATACTGTACTGTAGATAGAAGTACTGTACTGTAGATAGGGTACTGTAGATAGAAGGTACTGGAGATAGAAGGTACTAGAGATAGAAGTACTGTAGATAGAAGTGCTGTTTGATAAAAGGTACTGTAGATAGCAAGGTGCTGTAGATAGAAGGTACTGTAGATAGAAGGTGCTGTAGATAGAAGGTACTGTAGATAGAAGGTACTGTGGATAGATAGGAAGGCACTGTAGATAAGAAGAAGGCACTGCAGATAGATAGAAGGTACTGTAGATAGAATTACTGTAGATAGAAGTACTGTAGATAGAAGTCTGTACTGTAGATAGAAGCTCTGAGATAGAAGGTACGGACTAGAAGTACTGTACTGTAGATAGAAAGCACTGTACGTAGATAGAAGCGACTGAGATAGAAGTACTGTAGATAGAAATACGTAGTAGATAGAAGATACTTACTGTAGATAAACTACTGTTACTGTAGATAGAAGGCACTGTAGAATAGAAGGTACTGTAGATAGAAGATACTGTACTGTAGATAGAAGATACTACGTAGAAGAAGTACTGTACTGTAGATAGAAGGCACTGTAGAGATAGAAGGTACTGGAGATAGAAGGCACTGGAGATAGAATGTACTGGAGATAGAAGGTACTGTAGATAGAAGGTGCTGTAGATAGAAGGTACTGTAGATAAAGGTACTGGAGATAGAAGGTACTGTAGATAGATAGAAGGCACTGCAGATAGATAGAAGGTACGTAGAAGAGTACTGTAAGAGAAGGTACTGTAGATAGAAGGTCCTGTAGATAGAAAGTGCTGTAGATAAGAAGTGCTGTAGAAGAATGTAGATAGATAGAAGCACTGCAGATAGATAGGAGTACTGTAGATAGAAGGTACTCGAGATAGAAGGCACGTGAGATAGAAGGTACTGGAGATAGAAGGTACTGGAGATAGACGGTACTGTAGATAGACGTACTGATAGATAGAAGTACTGAGATAGAAGTACTGTAGATAGAATGCTGTAGATAGAAGGTACTGGAGATAGAAGGTGCTGTAGATAGAAGGTACTGTGAGATAGAAGGTACTGGAGATAGAAGGTACTGGAGATAGAAGGTATGAGTAGATACAGAAGGTACTGTAGATAGATAGAAGTACTGTAGATAGAAGTACTGTATAGAAGTGACTGTAGATAGAAGGTACGGAGATAGAAGGTGCTGTAGATAGAAAGTACTGGAGATAGAAGTACTGTGAGATAGAAGTACTGTAGATAAAGGTACTGTAGATAGAAGGTACTGGAGCATAGAAGACTGTAGATAGAAGTACTGTAGTAGAAATGTACTGTAGATAGAAGGTACTGTCTGTAATAAAGTACTGTAGATAGAAGGTGCTGTACTGGAGATAGAAGGTTCTGGAGATAGAAGGTACTGGAGATAGAAGGTGATGGGGTTTGACAGGGATGGTCCTCACATGGCCAGCAGGATAAGGCACCATCCACTTTACAGATCATTCCAGACTTCCCGTGGGAAAGTCACTGGTTTCCTGAGGAAACAAACAAATATTGACCTTTATTTTTATATCAATATATTTATATTAACCAGGTTGTCATAACCAGCCTAAATTAACGCAATATAAACTCAGAAAAAAATAAACGTCCTCTTCACTGTAACTGCTTCTATTTCAGCAAACTTAACATGTGTAAATATTTGTATGAACATAACAAGATTCAACAACTGAGACATATAACTGAACAAGTTCCACAGACATGTGACTAACAGAAAGGAATAAGGTGTCCCTGAACAAAGGGGGAGTCAAAATCAAAAGTCACAGTCAGTATCTGATGTGGCACCAGCTGCATTAAGTACTGCAGTGAATCTCCTCCTCATGGACTGCACCAGATTTGCCAGTTCTTGCTGTGAGATGTTACCCACTCTTCCCCCAAGGCACCTGCAAGTTCCCGGATATTTCTGGGGGAATGCCCCACCCTCATCCTCTGATCCAACAGGTCCCAGACGTGCTCAATGAATTGAGATCCGCGCTTCACTGGCCATGGCAGAAACACGGAACATTCCTGTCTTGCAGAAAATCACACACAGAACGAGCATTGGTCATGCTGGAGGTCATGTCAGGATGAGGCTGCAGGGGGTACCACATGAGGGAGGAGGATGTCTTCCTGTAACGCACAGCGTTGAGATCCTGCAATGACAACAAGCTCAGTCCCATGATGCTGTGACACACCGCCCCAGACCATGACGGACCCTCCACCTCCAAATCGATCCCGCTCAGAGTGCAGGCCTCGGTGTAACGCTTATTCCTTCGACGATAAACGCGAATGCGACCATCACCCCTGGTGAGACAAACCGCGACTCGTCAGTGAAGATAACTTGCCAGTCCTGTCTGGTCCAGCGATGGTGGGTTTGTGCCATAGGCGACGTTGTTGCCGGTGATGTCTGGTGAGACCTGTCTTACAACAGCTTACAAACTCTCAGTCCAGCCTCTCTCAGCTTATTGCGGACAGTCTGCGAGCACTGATGGAGGGATTGTGCGTTCCTGTGTAACTCGGCAAGTGTTTGTGCCATCCTGTACCTGTCCGGCAAGTGTGATTTCGGATGTACCGATCCTGTGCAGTGTTTTACATGTGGTCTGCCACTACGAGGACGATTAGCTGTCTGTCTGTCTCCCTGTAGCGCTGTCTTAGGCGTCTCACAGTACGGACATTGCAATTAATTGCCCTTGCCACATCTGCAGTCCTCATGCCTCCTTGCAGCATGCCTAAGGCACGTTCACGCAGATGAGCAGGGATCCTGGCATCTTTCTTTTGGTGTTTTTCAGAGTCAAGTAGAAAGGCCTCTTTAGTGTCCCTTAGTTTCATAACTGTGACCTAATTGCCTACCGTCTGTAAGCTGTTAGTGTCTTAACGATCGTTCACAGGTGCATGTTCATTCATTGTTTATGGTTCATTGAACAAGCATGGGAAACAGTGTTTAAACCCTTTACAATGAAGATCTGTGTAGTTATTTGGAATTTTATGAATTATCTTTGAAAACACGGTCCTGAAAAAGGGACGTTTCTATTTTATGTTTATGTCACAACAGGTCTAAATATATGTGTTATGATCATATTATGACAGTTATGTCAGCTGTTATGACATATTATGACATGGTTATGACGTTACATAACGTGTTATGACGCTAGATTTCATGTAAAGTGTTACCGATTTTCCTAACCCTAAAAACAACGACAAAATCTGAATGTTGTGTCTTAATAACATGATTGATTTCAGGACAAAATTATAACTTTACGGTAATATCCATACAGTATTAATTATAACTTTACTGTAATATCCATACAGTATTAATATATAACTTTACTGTAATATCCATGACAGATTAATTAATTAACTTACGGTAATATCCATACAGTATTTTAATTATAACTTTACTGTAATATCCATACAGTATTTAATTATAACTTTACGGTAATATCCATACAGTATTTAATTATACTTTACTATAATATCTATACGTATTTAATTATAACTTTACATAATATCTATACAGTATTTAATTATAACTTTACTATAATATCTATACAGTATTTAATTATAACTTTACTTATATATCTAACAGTATTTAATTATAACTTTACAGTAAATATCCATACAGTATTTAATTATAACTTTACTGTAATATCCATACAGTATTTAATTATAACTTTACTATAATATATACAGTATTTAATTATAACTTTACTATAATATCTATACAGTATTAATTATAAACTTTACTATAAATCTATTACAGTATTTAATTATAACTTTACTGTAATATCCATACAGTATTTAATTAAACTTTACTGTAATATCCATACAGTATTTAATTAAACTTTACTATAAATCATACATATTTAATTATAACTTTACGAATATCCATACAGATTTAATTATAACTTTACTATAATATCCATACAGTATTTAATTATACTTACTATAATATCTATACAGTATTTAATTATAACTTACTATAATATCTCTACAGTATATTTAATTATAACTTACTAAATATCTATACTATTAATTATACTTTACGCGTAATCATACAGTATTTAATTATAACTTTACGGTAATATCCATACAGTATTTAATTAATACTTTACTATAATAATCTATACAGTATTTAATTATAACTTTACTATAAATCTATACAGTATTTTAATTATAACTTACGGTAATACCATACAGTATTTAATTATAACTTTACGGTAATATCCATACAGTATTAATTATAACTTTACTATAATATCTATACAGTATTAATTATAACTTTACGGTAATATCCATACAGTATTTAATTATACTTTTACTATAATATCTATACAGATTTAATTATACTTTACTATAATATCATACAGTATTTTAATTATAACTTACTATAAATATCATAACAGTATTTAATTATAACTTTACGGTAATATCCATACAGTATTTATTTTAACTTACGGTAATATCCATAACAGATTTAATATAACTTTTCTAGTAACTAATCTATACAGTATTTCAAGGTTCAGTTTCAGCATGTGTGACTTGGTAGAGAGTAAAATGGAAGAGTGTTGACCTGGTATAAGAGGGATCTTGGTCCCAGAGTTCTTGAGGACCACCTGCAGAGCGCAGGGTTTGGTATTCCCAGCATGCTTTGCTCCCTCTCTCAGTATGATGTAAACTTCCTGTCCCCTCACTAGCCAGTCCATCTTGTTGCCCAGGTAACTGATCCCCCGGATGCACAGCTGAGTGATGTCCTCAGGGATGGAAGGGGCGAAGGCCAGACAATCTTTCTGTACTCTGAGKAGGAAAATGAAAAAGAGAGAAGGGTACATACTGCAGATCACCGAGGAGCTCATTGTTGCCCTATGTCCCAACAGRTAAAGACGTGGGGTTAAAGACATTCTCTGATACTTTGGACACTAAGAAAGTATTTTTGTAATTCTTTGATGGCTGATGTGTCAATGTGTAGAGCATTCATTCAAAATCTATGAGCATAATTACTACCTAACATCAATTATTCACAAAGTCCCTAGTTTGAAAGCGACTGTTTTCTTGAAGCGATGCTYCACGATTTCCCCTACACTTCTCCCCACGTGGGCCAGCCCCGTAGCAAATGGAGTTATAGCCAATGAGCTTCAGCCCCTCGCATTTGTGTGACAGCTAGCAAGAGGCCTGCCCAGCGTTATCCAATGAGGTTGTAGGGCGGGCCCAACGGCTCAGTCGACGCGAGAGAGCGAGCGAGAGAGAGAGAGACTCTCTTTTGTATACTCTAAAAGGTATACAAAAGTACCAGAGAATGTTTTTAAGACAGGAAGTAGGTACGTATACTATTATAGCAGAATACAAGTGTAATGTACGTCTTATGATGCCACTATATGACCGTTTGGTTTCAAGCCAAGTGATGTGTATGTTGGTGGATATAACTGACCTGAATCCAGTGTAACCAAACAGAACAGCCTGCAGGAATCCTCCCATACCAGTGAGAAAGTTCACCGCCCCAGAACCATCAGACGATTCACTCCATACCTGAGAGACATTAATGTGACACATACTGTGTGTGTGTATGCGAGAGAGACAGAGAGACGAAGAGAGATATAGAGAGCGAGACAGAGATATATAGAGAGAAGGATGGAGAGAGAAAGAGAGAGATACAGTATAGAGACAGAGACAGAGAGGGATGAGAGACAGAGAGAGAAGAGAGAGAGAGACAGAGAGAGAGACAGAGACAAAGAGAGAGAGAGAAAGAGAGAATATAGAGGACAGAGAGATATATATAGAGAGGAGAGAGACAGAGAGAGAGAAAGGAGAGAGAGAGAGAGAGAGAGAGAGAGAGAGAGAGAGACGAGAGAGAAACAGAGAGAGAGCTTTTCCCCATTCTGACCTGGAATGGTCCCTGGATATTTTTGAAACACTTCTTGTAGTAGACGGCCAGCCTTCTCCACTCCCCCAGTCCAGCCAGCCCACTGCAAACATACCTGGCAGAATACAGACACAAACACACTTGACAAATGGGCTTCGACATCCCCAACTAGGTAAAACTCGTCTTAAAAAAAAAGAGATTATATATTATATATGGGATCTAACCCAGGCTGTAGTGACGCCGATGCAGTGCCTTAGACCTCTGCACCACTCAGGAGGCCGGTATAAAACCCTTCACACCCCAACAGCGTAACACTATTCTACACCCAACAGCGTAACACATTCTAAACCCCCAACAGCGTACACTCTTCTACACCCCCAACAGCGTAACACTATTCTACACCCCACAGCGTAACACTATTTCTACACCCCCAACAGCGTAACACTATTCTACACCCCCAACTGAGTAACACTCGTCTACACCCCCAACTGAGTAACACTCTTCTACACCCCCAACTGAGTGTCACTCTTCTACACCCCCAACTGAGTAACACTCTTCTACACCCCCAACTGAGTGACACTCTTCTTCACACCCCAAGCTGAGTAACACTCGTCTACACCCCCAACTGAGTGACACCTTTCTACACCCCCAAACTGAGTGTCACTCTTGTCTCACACCCCCAACTGAGTGACACTCTTCTACACCCCCAACTGAGTGAACACTCTTCTCACACCCACTGAGTAACATCGTCTACACCCCCAAACTGAGTGACACTCTTCTACACCCCCAACTGACTGTAGTGACACTCTTCTACACCCCACACAGGCTTGTAAGATAACACTCTTCTACACCCCCAAACTGAGTACAGCTCCTTCTACACCCCCAACTGAGTAGACACTCTTCCAACCCCCAACTGAGTGACCTTTAACCCGATCCAACTGATGACACTCTTCTTACAACCCCTAGCACTGAGTACACCTTTCTACCTCGTTGACGACTTTACACCCCCAACGTAGAAGTAAGAGCACTGTCTCACCCCAACTGAAGGGTATTACCACTTCTCTTCCACCCTCCAACTGCCAGTAGGAGCCTACTACGCACCCACTTTCATTCTTACAAGCCCCAACTGAGTGACACCTCTCACAATGAGTACCTTTCTACACCCCCGTAGACTGAGTCACACTCTCTCACCTCCAACTAGTGACACCTCTACGCGAAGTGCGTAATAACACTCTGAGTCTTACACGGCACCCGAAACTGGAGGCAGGAGGTTAAACGCAACTCATGTGCTACACCCAGATGTAGTAACACTCTTCTAAACCGCCACTGAGTCTGTGGCACTCTTCTACACCCGCCAAGCTGGATGTAGAAGATTTGTTTTAGTATTAGTGTAACATACTCTTTCGTTTTCTTACCCTCCACTCTGCTACACCGCCCCAACTGAGTAAAGTTAGAACACTCTTCTTACACCCCACTGGGGTGTTAGAAGAAGTGACACTCTCTACACCCCCAAATATGAGTTTCTGAGTAGTGACACTCTTCTACACCAACTGAGTTAACAACATCTGGTGTTTCTTCACCACCTCCCGCGGAGGTGTAGACCACGCGTCTGTTAACTAACCGCGCTGTTGTCGGTACACCCCAAGTGTGATGTAAGACACTCGTTCTACAACCGCAGGACTCCCACATATCAACATCGGCCTTTGGGCCGTACGGCACTCGTCTACACCCCCAACTGTAGAAGGGTCCGATGGTCACTCGGGGTGTGTACGACAAGGCTTTCTACGGAGCCGTCACTCGGACCCAAACCAAGTGAGAACATCTGCGTCGGAGACCCCCAAAGAGGGTTTACCTGTCGTAGATAAACACCTCTACACCCTTCAACCAAGTGACACTCTGGTTGCGACATCCCCTCAATTAATCCGAGTGACACTCTGTCTACACCTCGCCAAACGCTAGTATTGATGTCAACTCGAGTGACCCCTTTTGGGTCTATCAGCCTCTCCCAAAGAAGCTGGGTTTTGTTTCAAAACTGCTACGACACCCTTCTACACCCCCAACGAGTGACAGCCGTGTCTACACCCCAACCATGAACTGTTCCCACCTGACACTTCTTCGTACAACCCCCAACCGTGACATGAGTCTACACCCGCCAACCGATGTGATCACTCTCACTCTAATTCCCGCCAACCGAGGGTGACACTCTTCTACACCCCCAACCGAGTGACACTCTTCTAGCACCCCCAACGCAAGTGACACCCTTTCTACACCCCAACCGGTGCCGACACTCATTCTACACCTCCCAAACCGAGTGACATCTCTCACACCTCCCAATTCGAGTGACTCCCTTCTACACCTCCCCAACCGATTGACACCCCTTCTACACCCCAACCGAGGTGACACTCTTCTACACCCAACCGAGTGACACTCTTCTACACCCCCAACGTGTGACACTCTTCTACCCCCGATTAACAGAGTGACCACCCTTCTACACCCCCAACGCAAGTGACACTCTTCTACACCCCCAACCGAGTGAACACCCTTCTACACCCCCGAGTGACACCCTTCTACCACCCCCGAGTGACACCCTTCTACACCCCCAACCGAAGTGAACCTTCTACACCCCCAAACGAGTAACACACGTCTACACCCCGAGTGACACTCTTCTACACCCCCAACTGAGTGACACTCTTCTACACCCCCAACTGAGTGGACACCCCTTCTACACCCCCTAGTGACACTCGTCTACACCCCCAACTGAGTACACCCTTCTCCACCCCCAACTGAGTAACAGACACCTTCTGACACCCCCAACTGAGTGACACCCTTCTACACCCCCTAGTGACACTCGTTCTACACCCCAACTGAGTGACACCCTTCTTACAACCCCAACTGAGTGGACACCCTTCTACCAGTAAGGATTTCAGAACACATTCATAATACACACATACTGCATTCATTAGCAGTAGAAAGAAATGCTTATGTACTGCTTACGAATGGGTTATGTATGGGTTATGAATGGGTTATGTATGGGTTATGAATGGGTTATGAATGGGTTATGTATGGGTTATGAATGGGTTATGTATGGGTTATGTATGGGTTATGAATGGGTTATGAATGGGTTATGTATGGGTTATGTATGGGTTATGTATGGGTTATGAATGCGTGATGTGTTATAAAGTCCTTTTTGTTGGGTAGGTACCCCTTTCAACAGTACAGTTGACACATTGACCCGTTCTTGGCAGTGCATGGTAATACCAGTATGTGACGTACCCATGTCATAGCTGGTCCACCAGGGTCTGTGACAGCCTCGTAGAACTCCAGGTCATTTCTCCTGACCTCAGGGGTCATAGGTAGACCCAGGGGGTAGCCTAGCAACACTGTGTCAGCCTGCTTCACAAATTGTCCTGGGAGAAAGTCAAATAAAATAAAATAAAGCGGAGACTCAATAATACTGCATGTGTTACATGTCCTTATTACTGAAATGACTGGATGAGATTGATAGTACACCTTTTTAATTAAAATTAAAAAATACACACATAGAAAAYGAGCTATTCATTTGGTAAAGTAAGCAACTAAGTGAACGTGCGCAACGGGCAAGACTCGCCTTTTTTGTAGCCGTCAAATTCAGGATGGTATTTCTGCTTCTGATCGAAAGGGATTTTAATCTTGTCTGCTACCTGCTGCCACTCCTGAGGAGCAGGGTACTTCAGCAGGGCAGCCAACTCCACAGCAAACTCAAGACTGGGTAAGAGATGAGAAAGAAAGTCGTTGATGTTACTATTTACAATGTTTTCCATAGACTTTAAAAAAAAAGGGAGCTTCTTACCGGCAAAGCCTGGATGTGGAAGGACGATGGCTTCCACATGAATAAGGTCTATGGAAAATAAGGTGAGATTGGGAAATACCTGAGGGTGGTGTCACGCCCTGACCWRAGAGATCCTTTTTATGTCTCTATTTTGGTTTGGTCAGGGCGTGAGTTGGGGTGGGCGTTCTATGTTTTGTGTTTCTATGATTTTCTATTTCAATGTTTTGGCCCGGGTATGGTTCTCAATCAGGGACAGCTGTCTATCGTTGTCTCTGATTGYGAACCATARTTAGGTAMCCCTTTTTCCCYCCTGTCTTTGTGGGAAGTTGACTTTGTTRYGGGCACTTTGCCTTTGAGCTTCACGGTTTGTTTTTTGTAATGTTTATTGTTTTTGTTCGGCGTCATCTTTTATTCAATAAAAMAAAATGTACGCTCACCACGCTGCACCTTGGTCCTCTTGTTTAAACAGCCGTGACGGGGGGGGGGGTATCCTATGAAGCATGTTTGAGGAAATAGCCACGTAATTGGGACGGCAGGTAGTCTAGCTGTTAATAGCYTTGGGCCAGTAACTGAAAGGTCGCTGGTTCGATTCCCTGAGCCAACTAAGTGAAAAATATGTCGATGTGCCCTTGAGCAAGGCATTTAACCCTAATTGTTCCTGTAAGTCTCTCTGGATCAGAGCGTCTGGTAAATGTAAATGTTACTTTGGTCAACTCTGAGTTCTACTCTGAGTTCTACTCGGGATAACCTTTTAGCCTGGTACATTTCTATGGTAATGAATCCTTCAGAACTAACCTGCTCCGATGCAGACTAACGAAAGGCTAACTCCTGAATGAAGGGTCTGAGTCACGAGTTGCGGACAAATTCAATCAGAATCCCTCCCTCTCGAAAATATTGTCATTATTCCCCTTCATTTGAGGAATACGACTGATTATATATATTTTTTGAATAACAAAAAAAAATGTGTGTAAAAAAAATTGTCATGTTAAAATATCACATTTAGTAATGACAGCATTTGCTTTCCAAACTGTACATTTTCCGCGTGATTGTATTTTAAGATTTGTGAAAGGCCAATGACAGCCACATCCAACCATAGACATATTATCCATAGATGYCAGTTCCCTTTCAAAGTAAAGACTMYCAGCCYTTGTTAGTGTTTAACAGTCAAATTGTCAGGTTTAGAGGTTCCAAAACTCTTCTATGGATTCTCCCGGGTGGCGCAGTGGTCTAGGGCACTGCATCGCAGTGCTAGCTGCGCCACCAGAGTCTCTGGGTTCGCGCCCAGGCTGGGCTGGGTTCGCGCCCAGGCTCTGTCGCAGCCGGCCGCAACCGGGAGATCCGTGGGGCGACGCACAATTGGCATAGCGTCGTCTGGGTTAGGGAGGGTTTGGCCGGTAGGGAGGGTTTGGCCGGTAGGGATATCCTTGTCTCAGTATGTAAAAAAAAAAAATATTAAAAAAAAGAAAGAAAAAAAATGTATGCACTCTACTGTAAGTCGCTCTGGATAAGAGCGTCTGCTAAATGACTAAAAATGTAAATGTAAATGTATGTCTAATGGCCACAACAAGCTGTTCTACAGATAGAAGGGAGATAGGAGTGGGGGGGGGGTGCTTGGGCATTGATGAGCACATCAAAGACGGCATTAACGATCACTAATCAAATAAGGACGGCACTTCTAAAAGCCCATTTCACACATCTGGTGAATTATTTGTAAGATAACTTTTCACACGTCACTGACTCGGCCCATGGACTGATGTTACAGCCCGTCTCAATGAAGAGGTCGGTGTTCGACTAGCCATGTGTGACATGCACACGCAGTTACAAGCCTGCTAGAGTTAAGCAGCAGGAGGGCGAGCAACATCCAGCGACGTTGTACGGGATGAAGCCTGAGCTGGAATGTGAAGCTAACTGAAGCTGGTTAGTATTAGAGAAGCTGAGCTGGAATGTGAAGCTAACTGAAGCTGGTCAGTGTTAGAGAAGCCTGAGCTGGAATGTGAAGCTAACTGAAGCTGGTCGTGTTAGAGAAGCCTGAGCTGGAATATGAAGCTAACTGAAGCTGGTTCGTGTTAGAGAAGCCTGAGCTGGAATATGAAGCTAACTGAAGCTGGTTCGTGTTAGAGAAGCCTGAGCTGGAAATGTGAAGCTAACTGAAGCTGGTTCGTGTTAGAGAAGCCTGAGCTGGAATATGAAGCTAACTGAAGCTGGTTCGTGTTAGAGAAGCCTGAGCTGGAATATGAAGCTAACTGAAGCTGGTTCGTGTTAGAGAAGCCTGAGCTGGAATATGAAGCTAACTGAAGCTGGTTAGTGTTAGAGAAGCCTGAGTAGATCTACAGTGTGCATTGGGAAAGTATTCAGACCCCTTAATTTTTTTCCCACATTTTGTTACGTTACAGCCTTATTCTAAAATTGATAATAACATAATATTTCCCTAATCAATCTACACACAATACCCTATAATGACAAAGCAAAAATAAGTTTTTAGAATTTTTTGCAAATGTATAAAAAAATAAGTATTACATAAGTATTCCGCCTTTACTCAGTACTTTGTTGAAGAACCTTTGGAAGCGATTACAGCTTCGAGTCTTCTTGAGTTTGACGCTACAAGCTTGGCACACCTGTATATGGGGAGTTTCTCCCATTCTTCCCTGCAGATCCTCTCAAGCTCTGTCAGGTTGGATGGGGAGTGTCACTGCACAGCTATTTTCAGGTCTCTCCAGAGATGTTCGATTGGTTCAATTCCAGGATCTGGCGGGGCCACTCAAGGAAATTGAGACTTGTCCCGAAGCCACTCCTACGTTGTCTTGGCTGTGTGCTTAGGGTCGTTGTCCTGTTGCAAGGTGAACCTTCACTCCAGTCTGAGGTCCTGAGCGCTCTGGAGCAGTTTTTCATCAAGGATCTCTCTGTACTCCCTGCCGCTGAAAAACATCCCCACAGCATGATGCTGCCACCACCATGCTTCAAGTAGGGATGGTCCCAGGTTTCCTCCATACATGACGCTTGGCATTCAGGCCAAAGAGTTCAATCTTGGTTTCATCAGACCAGAGAAGTCTTGTTTCTCATGGTCTGAGAGTCCTTTAGGTGCCTTTTGGCAAACTCCAAGCGAGCTGTCATGTGCCTTTTACTGAGGAGTGGCTTCCGTCTGGCCACTCTACCATAAAGGCCTGATTGGTGGAGTGCTGCAGAGATGGTTGTCCTTCTGGAAGGTTCTCCCATCTCCACAGAGGAACTCTGGAGCTCTGTCAGAGTGACCATCGGGTTCTTGGTCACCTCCCGACCAAGGCCCTTCTCCCCCGATTGCTCAGTTTGGCCGGGCGGCCAGCTCTAGGAAGAGTCTTGGTGGTTCCAAACTTCTTTCATTTAAGAATGATGGAGGTCACTGTGTTCTTGGGGACCTTCAATGCTGCAGACATGTTTTGGTACCCTTCCCAGATCTGTGCCTCGACACAATCCTGTTCGGAGCTCTACTGACAATACCTTTCGCCTCTGGCTTGGTTTTGGCTCTGACATGAACTGTCAACTGTGGGACCTTATATAGACAGGTGTGTGCCTTTCCAAATCATGTCCAATCAATTGAATTTACCACAGGTGGACTCCAATCAAGTTGTAGAAACATCTCAAGGATGATCAATGGAAACAGGATACACCTGAGCTCAATTTAGCGTCTCATAGCAAAAGGTCTGAATACTTACGTAAATAAGCTATTTCTGTTTTATATTTTTACAAAATTTGCAAAAATGTCTAAAAACCTGTTTTCGCTTTGTCATTATGGGTTATTGTGTTTAGATTGATGAGGAAATTGTTTAAATTCATCCATTTTAGAATAAGGCTATAACGTAACAAATTGGGGAAAAAGTCAAGTGGTCTGAATACTTTCCGAATGCACAGTAACTTGCTTCGTATGCCACCCCTCGGGTGTGTTACATACCTGTACTTGGCCACAGTGTTTGTGTACACCGAGTTGTTGACGTTGTAGTAATACTCATCGGGCGGCATGACACCTGGCAGAAAACAGACAAGAGACACTTTGGTAAATGTCTTGTTTACTCGAGCAACAGGGTTGCTACGACCAATAAGCTAAATAGCTTACCTAGTCTGCATGACAACGAAATCAGTTGCAATACATTTGCATGACATTTGAGTAATTTAACAGACGCTCTTATCCAGAGTGATTTACAGTTAGTGGATTCATTTTAAGATGGCCCCGGTGAGACAACCGAATATAAGTCACAGTAAGTACATTTTAACCTCATACTAGCTATCATTATAGTTAGTACTAGCAATACACTGACGTCAGTTGACCTGACTATTTATAAACAATACGTTTACMGAGTGTCCCTTTACCTAAGATGTGGTACTCCTGTTCTTCAGTGCTCCAGGTTACCCTGGAAACCCAGTAATCAGCCACGCCCCAAATCACTTCGCTGCCACGCCCCTCTGTGAACATAGACATGTCCTAGAAGAGAGACAGGTTGCAGGTCTTTAAAGTGTAGGTATTATGGTGGAAGTAGCCATCACTACATTGCTAATACCTATGCCCTTCAGATCAGAAAATAACAAGGCCCAAAGGAGAAGCGCCAGGGATCCGGCTGCGGATGACTGGCCTAGATGTGACCATACTCGTGTGAGGTAGTGTTGGGGTCAGGTGTTACCTGTGTGAGGTACAGGTAGTGTTGGGGTCAGGTGTTACCTGTGTGAGGTACAGGTAGTGTTGGGGGTCAGGTGTTACCTGTGTGAGGTACAGGTAGTGTTGGGGTCAGGTGTTACCTGTGTGAGGTAGAGGTAGTGTTGGGGTCAGGTGTTACCTGTGTGAGGTAGAGGTAGTGTTGGAAGGCCAGAGTAACGTCTCCGTTGATGTGGATCTCTTGTTGTCCGTATATATCTTCAGGACACACCTCTCTCCCTGACACAGCACTTTCCCACGGGAACTTTAGTCCCTGGTAGGACAACATCATATCTCATCAGAACACACTGACCCACATACACTACACTACACTAAAATACACTACACAACACAATACACTACACTATAATACACAACACTATAATACACAACACACACTACACAATACACTACAATACACTACACTACATACACTATAATACACTATAATACACAACACACACTACACAATAATACACTACACTACATACACTATAATACACAACACACACTACACAATACACTACAATACACTACACTACATACACTATAATACACTACAAACACTATAATACACTACACTATAATACACAACACACACTACACAATACACACTACACAATACACTACACAATACACAACACACACTACACAATACACTACACAATACACTACACTCACTACAAACCACTACATTCACGACAAACACATCACACCTATAAGTACAGTGAGGGAATACATTTCCAGTGTGTGATGTGTGTTCCTGTGGGACCACAGTGTCTTCAGAATGTATTCACACTCCTCGACTTCTTCCACATGTTGTTGTGTTACAGCCTGAATTTAAAATGGATTAAATGTAGATATTGTGTCACTGGTCTACACACAATACCCCATAATATTTACAAATTAATAAAAAATTAAAATGCCTTGAGTCAATAAGTATTCAACCCGTTTGTTATGGCAAGTCTTAAGTTCAGGAATACCAATGTGCACGTCAAATAATACGTGTCATGGACTCTCTCTGTGTGCAATAATATTGTTTAACATGATTTTTGAATGACTACCTCATCTCTGTATCCCACACATACAATTATCTGTAGGGTCCCTCAGTCGAGCAGTGAATTTTAAACACAGATTCAACCACAAAGAACAGGGAGGTTTTCCAATGCCTCGCAAAGAAATGGCACCTATTGGTAGATGGGTAATACACAAAAAAAAGCAGACATTGAATATCCCTTTGAGCATGAAGTTATTAATTACACTTTGGATTGTGTATCAATACTCTGTGTAGATAGGTGAGAAGAAGAATGTTTTAAAATCTATTTAATCCATTTTGAATTCAGGACGTAACAACAAAATGTAGAGAAGGTCAAAGGGAATACTTCCTGAAGGAACTGTAATGTATGCCTTCACATGACACTCAACAACACACAGTATGAACAAGATACAGATGTCTACTTGAAGCTGAAATCACTAACGTCACTAATACGGTACCTAACAATCACACAATATGACGCCAACTATAAAACTTGCAGCCAGAAGATCATGACGAGGCCTGACTGTGACTAGGGAGTGTGTGAACACATGGCGTCAGAGAGACCATCCAGTACCTTGTAGCCTTGCTTCTCGGCATTGTCCTTGGCGCCATCCACTGTCCTCACCCGGTACTCAAGCACGGCCCGGGCTAACTGAGGGTAGAAGAGACCAATACTGGGGTACATCCAAGTGTCCTATACAGGAAGACAGAGGGGAAGGACATTTCAGTCACACTAAAAGCCACATGGTTCAGTAGGTAGAGGTTACCCTAAACACAATGTACCCTCTCCTCGAGTACAGCCAGTTCCACTTATGTGTTGTAATCCGGTACACCTGATTGGTCAACTAAATACCTTCCCTTCATTGGTTACATCCTGAAATAAAAAGAACATTGTCCTCACCTGGTCCCAGAACACGTGTCCCCAGTAGTCTTGTCCTGACCCCCCGTTAGACAACCCCCCAGGACTGACCCCGCCGAAATGACCGGGCGCCTCGTGTAACGAAGGAAAGGCACTGAGCAGGTAGAACATGCAGCCAATCAGAGCCCTGCTCAGGTCGTCCGGACCAGTCAGCTCCAGCGTGCTGCCCGCCCACAGCTCCTCCCACGCCCGGAGGTGCGAGGGACGAAGGTTCCCATTGGTCATCAGCTCCAGAGCTGTTAACATTTTAAAACGCTCATTGACATGACAAGTTTCATTTTCTTTTTTTATTGGTAAAAAACATTAAAAAACAGTATGTCCAATATACTGTATCCCCAGAGATTTAGAAGTATTAATTAAAACACTTTAAAGTGGTCCTGGATGATAAAAACAAATAAAACATCTACTCACTGTGCTTATGTCATGCAATAAAATGCAAATTAATTACTTAAAAATCATACAATGTTATTTTCTGGATTTTCGTTTTAGATTCCGTCTCTCACAGTTGAAGTGTACCTATGATAAAAAAATTACAGACCTCTACATGCTTTGTAAGTAGGAAAACCTGCAAAATCGTCAGTGTATCAAATACTTGTTCTCCCCGCTGTACATCACTACTACAATGGCTGAGTTAAGCTGACGTTAAAAACTTGAGACTGGTCTCAAGTCAATGGCTGGTCATCTTATTACGAAGTATCGCCACACCTCTTGTCATAACGGGCCTCAGTCCGACATGTCCCACTCGAGGTACCGCAGCGGAGACTTCAGCTGCAACTTCATCAAGTTAGCTCTGTTTTCATCTGTAACCGTTGACGTTAAGCTTTCACCGGTTTTTTGTTTTTACGCAGGAGGATAGTTGAGCACACTCCCTTTCTTTACCTGTGTCGTAGTGAGCCTGTACGCTGTCCTGACTGCCCGCCACCGCCACCACGAACCCCCAGCGGGACTGGGCCTGGTCGGGCAGCAGGGTAAGGGAGGGGGTGATGGGGGTCCAGATGATGTGGACGCTGGGACAGACGCCACCAGGGACTTCAGCCGTGGTGGTACGGCCCTGGATGTAACTAGGGGAGGAAAGGGCTGATTGTGAGCTGAGCTGAATGCTGGGGCCTTCTGTATTAAAAAGGTCCAATGCAGCAGTTTTTATCTCAATATGAAATCATTTCTGGGTAACAATTAAGTACCTTACTGTGATTGTTTTAATTTAAAATGATCAAAAAGAAACAACAATAGCTTCTTAGCAAAGAGACATTTCTCAAGCAAGAATTTTGCTAGGACTGTCTGGGAGTGGTCTGAGTGGGGAGGGGACAACTGAAAACTAGCTGTTATTGGCTGAGAGGTTTGGAACTCTTTTCTTATTGGTCTATTGACAAATCTACTCGCCTGGTGATGTCACAGCTTTTCAAACAGCTCGTACACTAAAAGGGCATTATCATAATTTTCACACTTTCACAGTAGAATTCCAACCTCATAGTGTGGAAATGTACACTGAACCAAATATATAAACACAACATGTAAAGTGTTGGTCCCATGTTTCATGAACTGAAATAAAAGATCTCAGAAATGTTCAATAAGCACAAAAAGCTTATTTCTCTCAAAAGTTGGGCAGAAATGTGTTTACATCCCTGTTAGCGAGCATGTCTCCTTTGCCAAGATAATCCATCCACCTGACAGGTGTGGCATAATCAAGAAGCTGATTAAACAGCATGATGATTACACAGGTGCACCTTGTGCTGGGGACAATAAAAAGGCCACTCTAAAATGTGCAGTTTTGTCACACAACACAATGTTAATTTCTCTACAATCAGCCGCCTCCAATAGACAAGTGTGTCATTGTAGCAAAGTATTTATAAACAACAAAAAATCAGATCTCTTAAAAGTTGTCTTTATTTTTGTTCTGTAAAATAGATCATAATTAATTTTGGCCCAATAGACCTGATCTGGCATATTGGTCCAGTTCATTCAATGGCTGTGACACATATTCCAACTTTCAAGGAGCTTTCTATTTTGATTGGGTTATTTTGCCCCCCAAAAAACAACCTTAAGGCCTACCTATAGAAGAAACAAATATATATAACTCTGCATCTCTGCCCAGCCTGCCAAGAGAGGCCTAAAGGGTGTTTAGCATCCCCAGTAGCTCTGTAAGTCTGGAGAGAATATTCTCCACTGCTGGTCGGCTCTCCAGGATCCATCGTATGAGCCTGAAGCCCCAGACTGGCCAAACTGGTGTTTCTAAAAATGAATTCAAAAGGCATTGTAGACTGAGCCTAAGGCATTTTTTCGTTTAATTTGTATTTAATTATAAGTCACAGCCTATAGGCACAATTTATAGACTATACAATGAAATGCTGTTTAAATGCTGAACGCTTTTCCCCCCTACCACGTAGGGGTGGTATACAGAAGATAGCCCTATTTGGTAAAAGACCAAGTCCATATTCTGTCAAGAACAGCTCAAATAAGCAAAGAGAAACAACAGTCCATCATTACTTTAAGACATGAAGGTCAGCCAATACAGAAAATGTCATGAACTTTGAACGTTTCTTCAAGTGTAGTCGCAAAAACCATCAAGAGCTATGATGAAACTGGCTCTCATGAGGACCGCCACAGGGAAGGAAGACTCAGAGTTACCTCTGCTGCAGAGGATGAGTTCATTATGAGGTAACTACACCTCAGAATGCAGCCCAAATATATGTTTCACAGAGTTCAAGTAACAGACACATCTCAACATCAACTGTTCAGAGGAGACTGCGTGAATCAGGCCTTCATGGTTGAATTGTTGCAAAGAAACCACTACTAAAGAACACCAATAATAAGAAGAGACTTGCTTGGGCCAAGAAACACGAGCAATGGACATGTGGACACGAGCAATGGACATGTGGACACGAGCAATGGACATGTGGACACGAGCAATGGACATGTGGACACGAGCAAGTGGACATGTGGACACGAGCAATGGACATGTGGACACGAGCAATGGACATGTGGACACGAGCAATGGACATGTGGACACGAGCAATGGACATGTGGACCGGTGGAATTGTCCTTTGTTCTGGAGTCCAAATTGGAGATTTTTGGTTCCAACCGCCGTGTCCCAGTGTGGGTGAACGGATGATCTCTGCATGTGTATTTCCCACCGTGAAGCATGGAGGAGGAGGAGGTGTGATGGTGCTTTGCTGGTGACACTGTCTGTGATTTATTTAGAATTCAAGGCACACTTAACCAGCATGGCTACTACAGCATTCTGCAGCGATACACCATCCCATCTGGTTTGCGCTTAGTCCCACTATCATTTGTTTTTCAACAGGACAATGAGCCAACACACCTCCAGACTGTGTAAGGACTATTTGACCAAGAAGGAGAGTGATGGAGTGCTGCATCAGATGACCGGGCCTCCACAATCACCCGACCTCAACCAAATCGGACCTCCACATCCGACTTCTACACCTGCAGGATTTTCTGAGACCAGCCACCTGGACAGCTGATGAAACTATGGGTTTGCACAACCGAAGAATTTCTGCACAAACTGTCAGAATCCGTCTCAGGGAAGCTCATCTGTGTGTGCATCGTCCTCACCAGGGTCTTGACTTGACTGCAGTTCAGCTTCGTAACTGACTTCAGTGGGTAAATGTTCACTGTCGATGGCCTCTGGCATGCTGGAGAAGTGTGCTCTTCACAGATGAATCCCGGTTTCAACTGTCCCGGGCAGATGGCAGACAGTGTGTATGGAGTCATGTGGGCAAACGGTTTGCTGATGTCAACGTTGTGAACAGAGTGCCCCGTGGTGGTGGTGGGGTTATGGTATGGGCAGGCATAAGCTACGGACAAGGAAAACAATTGCATTTTATCGATGCCAATTTGAATGCACAGAGATACCGTGACGAGATCCTGAGGCCTGTTGTCGAGCCATTCATCCGCCGCCATCACCTCATGTTTCAACATGATAATGTACAGCCCAATGTCGCAAGGATCTGGTCACAATTCCTGGAAGTTGAAAATGTCCCAGTTCTTCCATGGCCTGCATTACTCACCAGACATGTCACCCATTGAGCATGTTTGGGATGCTCTGGATCGACTTGTACGACAGCGTGTTCCAGTTCCCGCCAATATCCAGCAACTTCTCACAGCCATTGAAGAGCAGTGGGACAACATTCCACAATGAACAGCCTGATCAACTCTATGTGAAGGAGATGTGTCACGCTGCATGAGGCAAATGGTGGTCACACCAGATACTGACTGGTTTTCTGATCCACACCCCTACCTTTTTTTATTTTAAGTATCTGTGACCAACAGATGCATATCTGTATTCCCAGTCATGTGAAATACATAGATTAGGACCTAATGAATTTATTTGACTGATTTCCTTATATAAACTCAGTAAAACCTTTGAAATAGTTAATAAAAAAAAAAAATTGTTCAGTGTATATAAAACACAGGAAAATCAAGTCTAAGAGTAGGACTTCTGATCTAGGATCAGTTTGGCTTGTTATAATGAGTAGATAGAGGCTCTATGAATAAAGGCCCTGGTGTTTCAATCGTTAGATCTGTGAAAAATAAACCATGGAGAAAGGCTGTATAAACACAATGGTAAAGCACCTACAACACACTGCTGTTACAAAAGAAAGAAGGCCATTGATTCTTTCTGTTTCTGTCCATCTAGCTTCCTTCCTATTTCTCGTTCCGCCGGGCCATTTATTCTCACCTGGCTCCTTTGTAGTCCGGTTCAGAATGGAACACTATGTCATCGCTTTGAGGCGTGAACCTACTGTCCAGCTTGATTGTGATTGGCTCCTGGGAGGTGCCCTGACGAACCAGCAGGACCTCCATGACCAAGAGGTTGGGATGATGTCGATGGGTGTAGAGAGACTGGGAGGCAATAACACTAACTGTCCTCAGAGAGTGGGTGAATATACCTAGAGAGAGGACAAGGACGGACAGACAGACAGACAGACAGACAGACAGACAGACAGACAGACAGACAGACAGACAG
>NW_019943099.1:166586-182775 GCF_002910315.2 Salvelinus sp. IW2-2015
CTTACTGTCCTACCCAGCTGACAGTATTACTGTCCTACCCAGACTGACAGGTATTACAACAGCCCAGTGCTCTACTGTTCCTACCCAGACTGAAGGTATTACAACAGCCCAGTGCTCTACTGTCCTACCCAGACTGACAGGTATTATCAACAGCCCAGTGCTCTACTGTCTACCCAGACTGACAGGTATTACAACAGCCCAGTGCTCTACTGTCCTACCCAGACTGACAGGTATTTACAACAGCCCAGTGCTCTACTGTCCTACCAGACTGTACAGGTATTTACAACAGCCCATCTCTACTGTCCTACCCAGACTGACAGGTATTACAACAGCCCAGTGCTCTACTGTCCTACCCAGACTGACAGGTATACAACAGCCCAGATGCTCTACTGTCCTACCCAGACTGACAGGTATTACAACACCCAGATGCTCTACTGTCCTACCCAGACTGACAGGTATTACAACAGCCCATCTGCTCTACTGTCCTACCCAGACTGACAGGTATTACAACAGCCCAGTGCTCTACTGTCCTACCCAGACTGACAGGTATTACAACAGCAGTAGGCCCAACTTCCATTTAGCATTTTAACCCGTTGTTTAGTTACTTATTGATGTGTTATATTATTATTGTATGTGAGCTTCTGTATGCTACAAGTCAGCCGTCAGCTGCAAAATGGTGTTTCCTACTATTAAGATAAACGTTAAAATATATATATTTGATATATTTGTTTGATATATTTGATATATCTTATATTAATTTATATTTCATATATACTTACCACACAAGGGACAGTTTGGGTATAAGTAAATGAGAATAGTAGAGCCTATAGTTTATCAAAGAGAGAAAACTACAGCGAAAAAACAAAGAGAAACATGCATTAGTCAAGTGTCATACTGTAACTGTAATAGTGTGTAATAGTATTGTAATACTATTGAACTGTAATAGTATTGATCTGAAACCACTGCTCTAGATCAACTGAAATGTGCTGAAAGCCCCATTACTGAAACCACTGCAGTTCTAACCAGTGAAAACCAATGTGACATCTGGTTTTTGTTGTTGTCACAAAGCACTCCTCCTGACATGTGATGTGTCATACGTGTGTGAGTGAGATTAAAACACACGACAATAAAAAAAAGTAGATCCCCTCACCAAAACACAAAGAGCAGCATGACATAGTGAATTAATCTCATGATCACGAGAAAGTAAACCGTAAGGAATGATGAGAAGATGATAACGGCAAAAAAAGTTCATGGCGACCCGTTAAATGCCGAGGAGCAACAAGTCTTAAACCCAACTCTGGTCAGCGTCAGTCTCTTTTCATGTGAAAACTGTTGCTGTCTACAGACGCAGTAATTCTCAACAATTCCTTGATATTTCTGACCGGGGAACCGTCGCACACTCACGTGAGAAGAAGGGGGGCATCCGCCGTTACCGGGGATGAAAGGAATGCAGAAAATAAGTGAAGAATAAGAAAGAAATGTAAAATAAACAGGTAAAATGTCTCACATGAGTAGAACAAATATCTGGAACTAAACGAAGTATTGATCTTCCCGAGCCCCAAACTTGTATTTAGTTGAAAAGAAAATCCTAAAAGGTACTGCCAGTTCTTCTTCCAGGCTGTATAGAAGAAAACAAAATGTAGGTTACTCTCCGGTATGGAACTATGTAGGGAGAGGAGGAATGGCGAGGGGTTCCACTAGTTACCACAGACACAAAGTCAAAATGGGCAATATCGTACAAATTCATGAAAACGTTGTTTTTTTGTCTTAATTTAAGGTTAAAGTTAGGCATAAGGTTAGCAGTGTGGTTAAGGTTATGGTTAAGGTTAGGTTTTAAATCACATTTTGAAATTTGAAGAAATGGGCCGGGCGTATAACTTTGTGGCTGTGGTAACTAGTGACGACCATATCAAGGCTGGTCAACGGACAAACCTGGACAGGATTCCTAGAATACGGATTGGATTTAGATGAGTTGCATTGGGTTTCTAAGGGATGGAAATGGACCCATGATTGTTTGTGAACATTTAGATGGTAAACCACGTCTCAGCCGCACCGAGCCCTCGCAGCGATGTTTGGCCTAATCTAGGACATCTTCATAAAGACGTCATGCCAAGTTTCTACAGGAAAAACTGCAATACATAGGTTTTGTACTACATAGGTTATTGTACTGCATAGGTTATTGTACTGCATAGGTTATTGTACTGCATAGGTTATTGTACTGCATAGGTTATTGTACTGTGCACATTCTAGGCATTGATATATTGAAGTCAGATCGTGAAAATGCAAATTTAGATACCATTGACTTGCATCCAACTCAGCACGCAACGTCCACAGACTTCGAATTGTAGGCGAGATCAGGTCCGTCCGTCGTGGCCGTATTTTTTTTTTGTTGGTCCAAATTTAACCGAAGATCAGCCTTACCTCTAGCTTGCTCATCTACTAACATAATCATAAACTATGTATATAGCAGTATGTGGACACCCCTTCACATTAGTGGATTCGGCTATTTCAGCCACACCCGTTGCTGACAGCTGCATCAAATCGAGCACACATCCATGCAATCTCCATAGACAAACATTGTCAGTGGAATGGCCTTACTGAAGAGCTCAGTGACTTTCAACGTGGCACCGTCAAAGGATGTCACCTTTTCAACAAGTTCGTCAAATGTCTGCCCTGCTAGAGCTGCCCCCGGTCAACTGTAAGTTCTGTTATTGTGAAGTGGAAACGTCTAGGAGCAACAACGGCTCAGCCACGAAGTGGTAGGCCATACAAGCTTCACAGAACGGGACCGTCGAGTGCTGACTTGCGTAAAAATCGTCTGTCCTCGGTTGCAACACTCACTACCGAGTTCCAAACTGCCTCTGGAAGCAACGTCAGCACAATAACTGTTCGTCGGGAGCTTCATGAAACACACAGGTCTTTTTTGTTTCCATGGCCGAGCAGCCGCACACAAGCCTAAGATCACCATATGCAATGCCAAGCGTCGGCTGGAGTGGTGTAAAGCTCGCCGCCATTGGACTCTGGTTGCATGGAAACGTGTTCTCTGGAGTGATGAATCCCGATTCACCATCTGGCAGTCCGACGGACGAATCTGGATTTGGCGGATGCCAGGAGAACGCTACCTGCCCCAATGCATAGTGCCAACTGTAAAGTTTGGTGGAAGAGGAATAATGGTCTGGGGCTGTTTTTCATGGTTCCAGTGAAGGGAAATCTCAACACTACAGCATACAATGACATTCGAGACGATTCTGTGCTTCCAACTTTGTGGCAACAATTTCAAATCAAATCACATTTTATTGGTCACATACACATATTTAGCAGATGTTATTTTGGGTGTAGTGAAATGCTTGTGTTCCTAGCTTGTGTTCCTAGCTCCAACAGTGCAGTAATATCTAACAATTCACACACATCTAAAGTAAAATGGAATAAAGAAATATATAAATATTAGGACAAGGCCATTGAGGAAGGTGGTCCTTTGCTGTTTCAGCATGAAAATGCGCCGTACACAAAGCGAGGTCCATACAGAAATGGTTTGTCGAGATCGATGTGGAAGAACTTGACTGGCCTGCACAGAGCCCTGACCTCAACCCCAATCGAACACCTTTGGGATGAATTGAAACGCCGACTGCGACCCAGTCCTAATCGCCCAACATCAGTGTCCGACCTCACTAATGCTCTTGTGGCTGAATGGAAGCAAGTCCCCGCAGTAATGTTCCAACATCTAGTGGAAAGCCTTCCCTGAAGAGTGGAGGCTGTTATAGCAGCAAAGGGGAGGGACCAACTCCATATTAATGCCTTCCCAGAAGAGTGGAGGCTGTTATAGCAGCAAAGTGGGGACCAACTCCATATTCATGCCCATGATTTTGGAATGAGATGTTTGAAGAGCAGGTGTCCACGTACTTTCGGTCCTGTACTGTATGTCTTTTTTGGGTTGTTTTACAAACTACCAGATGGATGGGCATTCATAACATTCCATTGCGGGCTGACGCTGTTGGCTACACCCCAGTTAGCACGGACCGACGCTTCCTACGTTTGGACGTATTTATTTGGTCGTTTCTTTTGCCTCAGGCCGCAGAACGGCCAGGACCGGGCCTGACACTGCTGCTGTAAACCGTTCATCTGAGCTTGTCAAAACACTCTCTGCTTTTTGAAGGAATTGAATATGGATTTTCAGACGCACAGACGTCATGTACCGGCGGCGTATATTTTAGAACACTTTCCTCATGATGGCGACCATGTCACTATCCACACAGGGGGAGAAATCATGTGGGAGAAACCATGTCACTATCCACACACTGTTCGCTGCCCTGGCACCCCAATGGTGGAACAAACTCCCTCACGACGCCAGGTCAGCGGAGTCAATCACCACCTTCCGGAGACACCTGAAACCCCACCTCTTTAAGGAATACCTAGGATAGGATAAAGTAATCCTTCTAACCCCCCGCTCCCCCTTAAAAGAGTTAGATGCACTATTGTAAAGTGGTTGTTCCACTGGATATCATAAGGTGAATGCACCAATTTGTAAGTCGCTCTGGATAAGAGCATCTGCTAAATGACTTAAATGTAAATGTAAATGACTATGAGGGGTGATTGCTGGCACGGAGAAACTTCATTTGATGGCACGGAGGAACTTCATTTGACGGCACGAGGAACTTCATTTGACTGGCACGGAGGAACTTCATTTGACGGCACGGAGGAACTTCATTTGATGGCACGGAGAAATTCATTTGATGGCACGGAGGAACTTCATTTGATGGCACGGAGAACTTCATTTGATGGCACGGAGGAACTTCATTTGACGGCACGGAGGAACTTCATTTGACGGCACGGAGGAACTTCATTTGACGGCACGGAGGAACTTCATTTGACGGCACGGAGGAACTTCATTTGATGGCACGGAGAAACTTCATTTGATGGACGGGAACTCATTTGATGGCACGGAGGAACTTCATTTGATGGCACGGAGGAACTTCATTTGACGGCAACGGAGGAACTTATTTGATGGCACGGAGAACTTCATTTGATGGCACGGAGAAACTAGCTAAGCAACCTTTTTTTCTATTGTGTTATTGACTGTACGCTTGTTTATTCCATGTGTAACTCTGTGTTGTTGTTTGTGTCGCACTGCTTTGCTTTATCTTGGCCAGGTCGCAGTGTGGATAGTGACCTGGTTTCTCCCCGTGTGGATAGTGACATGGTTTCTCCCCCTGTGTGGATAGTGACATGATTTCTCCCACATGATTTCTCCCCCTGTGTGGATAGTGACATGGTTTCTCCCCCTGTGTGGATAGTGTAATAAATGATGTTTTTTATGTGACTTTAACCCATAGCTACAATGCTGACATAATGCCTTTTTTACTAAAGTAGATTTTTTTGTAATACTTTGCTGCACCCCACAGATGAACTCGTTCTGCCTGTGCCAGATACTAACCTCACTCCCACACACACACAGAGAGAGATGGCTGACACAAACCATTTATGAGCACTGATAAGGCAGGGGGGCGCTCTGACCTCAGGGGGGCGCTCTGACCTCAGGCGCCAGTTGCTGGTGTCTGCATCAACATCTTGTCAATACAAGAGACAACCCAGACCGGCATGGCACTCAACGAGCACGCGCATGCATACACACACACACACACACACACACACACAAACCCCTGTTTCAGGCGGGAGTTCCACGAACAAAGAACATTACCATGAACCAATGAGACATTGATATCAGCCTGAAGGGGACGATCCTCCACTACCGACGACCAGTCAGCAGCACGAGCTGCCAGAATCTACCTACGTCATTACCTGTATAAAATGCATTGGATACTATGTATGGGGACTCCTTTTTGATAGTTCGCTAGGAACTTGACAAACGGACCCGTGCAGCACGATTTGTCAGATATCATTTACCTCTGAATAAACTGTCTTACTATATACCGATCCACCKTGTCCAGCGTTTTAACTTCGTCTCATTTCTCTAGTAACTGTAACATCAACTTTTGACAATAGTGACATGGTTTCTCCCACATGATTTCTCCCCCTGTGTGGATAGTGACATGGTTTCTCCCCTGTGTTTCTCTTCATGTGCTCTATTGGCCTACTGTTGAAGGAAAACCTTTTACCACAGCGATGACAAGTAAACCTGGATTTGTTTCAGGTTTTAATTGATGCATTTTGGTGTCTCCTCAGTTAGCGTTTAATATTCCTACTATAACAAGTCATGAAGAATCCCAATGAACATTTTATATTTGCTGTCTTGCAACAGCTAGACCTGTACATTTGAACATGCATCCACATGGTTACTAACCAGGCACTCTGACCACTACACTATCAGACACAGTTAAAAGTTGTATGACAATTAACCTCAAAAAGGGTGAAGCTAGTCAAGGAAGACCGAATAATGCAAATAGCCATTGTTTGTTCCTCAAGCAATATTTTAATAGCTATATTTTCTTCTGCTTTGGAAGAAGCTAGCCACTTTAAAACTTCTTATGGATCAAATCCCTTTAGCGGGATCGATTTGACAACATCCGGTGGAATGGCAGCGCGCCAAATTCAAATTAAATTACTATAAATATTAAACTTTCATGAAATCACACATGCAATACACCAAATTAAAGCTACACGTGTTGTTAATCCAGCCAACGTCAGATTTCAAAAAGGCTTTACGGCGAAAGCAAACCGTGCTATTATCTGAGGACAGCACCCCATCAAACAAAGACAGACAGTCATCATTCAACCTGCCAGCCGCGACACAAAACTCAGAAATAGAGATATAATTCATGCCTTACTTTTGACGAGCTTCTTCTGTTGGCACTCCAATATGTCCCATAAACATCACAAATTGTCCTTTTTGTTTGATTAATGCCGTCGTTAAATATCCAAAATGTCAATTTATTTGTCGCGTTTGATCCAGAAAAACACCGGATCCAACTCACGCTACATGACTATAAAATCTCTCATAAATTACCTGTAATCTTTGTCCAAACATTTCAAACAACTTTCGTAATACAACTATAGGTATTTTTTAACATAAATAATCGATAAAATTTAAGACGGGAGAAACTATGCTCAATACCGGACGAAAACAAAGAAAAGCATGTTCCAGGTCGCGCCCCCCCAAATCATTAGAGTGCACCTGGAGTGACACAGGAAAATAACAGGGCTACTTCTTCATTTCCCTAAAGAAAAACATCAACCAATTTCTAAAGACTGTTGACATCTAGTGGAAGCTATAGGAACTGCAAGGATATTTCTATTGAAACGGCCTTGCCATAGGAAAACCAATGGAAAACAGATTGACCTCCCCCAAAAAATTCCCTGGATGGATTGTGCTCGGGGTTTCGCCTGCCAAATCAGTTCTGTTATACTCATAGACTTTTTTCAAACAGTTTTAGAAACTTTAGAGTGTTTTCTATCCGAATCTACCAATTATATGCACATCCAAGCTTCTGGGCCGGAGTAGCAGGCAGTTTACTTTGGGCACACTTTTCATCCGGACGTGAAAATAGCGCCCAAGCCATAACTAACTGGACTACAGATTTGTTTAGGAACACAGGAGAAATGTAAAAATCACCACACCGTCACCATCACCACACCGTCACCATCACCACACCATCACCACACCATCACCATCACCACACCATCACCATACCATGAAATCTGAAGATATTCATGTCATCCACTGTGTTATTGTTGGGACACAAACAAGGAATGGTTTATGGTTTACTGAAATACAGTGCATTGCAAAAGTATTCAGACCCCTTGTATTTCTTTGTGTTACAAAGTGGGATTACAATTTATTGAAATATTGTTTGTCAAAAAAATCTACACAAAATTCTCTGTCAAAGTGAAAGAAAGACTCTAACATTGTAGCTTAAGTATTCAGCTCCCTGAGTAAATATGTTAGAATGACCTTTGGCATCGATTACAGCTGCGAGTCTTTCTGGGTAAGTCTCTAAGTGCTTTCCACACATTGATTGTGCAATATTTTCCCATGATTCTTTTCAAACATTTTTAAGCTCTGTCATAGTTGTTGTTGATCATTGCTAAGACAACCATTTTCAGGTCCTCAAACTGATTTTTAGTCAAAACTGTAACTCAGCCACTCAGGACAGTCACTGTCTTTTTGGTAAGCAAATCCAGTGTTGATTTGGCCTAGTGTTTTATACAGGTTCACAGCGTATTTGTGATGTCATAGATGGGTGATTCAACCCGGCTAACAGATGGTGATAGTATAGATGGGTGATTCAGCCCGGCTAACAGACGGGGATAGTATAGATGGGGGTGATTCAACCCGGCTAACAGATGGTGATAGTATAGACGGGGGTGATTCAACCCGGCTAACAGATGGTGATAGTATAGACGGGGGTGATTCAACCCGGCTAACAGAACGGTGATAGTATAGATGGGGTGATTCAACCCGGCTAACAGACGGTGATAGTATAGATGGGTGATTCAACCCGGCTAACAGATGGTGATAGTATAGATGGGTGATTCAACCCGGCTAACAGATGGTGATAGTATAGACGGGGGTGATTCAACCCGGCTAACAGACGGTGATAGTATAGACGGGTGATTCAACCCGGCTAACAGACGGGGATAGTATAGATGGGGGTGATTCAACCCGGCTAACAGACGGTGATAGTATAGATGGGGGTGATTCAACCGGCTAACAGACGGTGATAGTATAGATGGGGGTGATTCAACCCGGCTAACAGATGGTAATAGATGGGGGTGATTCAACCCGGCTAACAGATGGTGATAGTATAGATGGGGGTGATTCAACCTGGCTAACAGATGGTGATAGTATAGACGGGGGTGATTCACCCGGCTAACAGATGGTGATAGTATAGATGGGGGGTGATTCAACCCGGCTAACAGACGGTGATAGTATAGAGATGGGGGTGATTCAACCCGGCTAACAGACGGTGATAGTATAGATGGGGGTGATTTAACCCGGCTAACAGACGGTGATAGTATAGATGGGGGTGATTCAACCCGGCTAACAGACGGTGATAGTATAGATGGGGGTGATTCACCCGGCTAACAGACGGTGATAGTTTAGACGGGGGTGATCAACCCGCTAACAGACGGTGATAGTATAGATGGGTGATTCAACCCGGCTAACAGATGGTGATAGTATAGATGGGGGTGATTCAACACGGCTAACAGACGGTGATAGTATAGATGGGGGTGATTCAACCCGGCTAACAGACGGTGATAGTATAGATGGGTGATTTAACCCGGCTAACAGATGGTGATAGTATAGATGGGTGATTTAACCCGGCTAACAGATGGTGATAGTATAGATGGGGGGTGATTCAACCCGGCTAACAGACGGTGATAGTATAGATGGGGGTGATTCAACACGGCTAACAGACGGTGATAGTATAGATGGTGATTCAACCCGGCTAACAGACGTGATAGTATAGATGGGGGTGATTCAACCCGGCTAACAGATGGCTAATAGATGGGTGTCACACCCTGGCCTTAGTATTCTTTGTTTTCTTTATTATTTTAGTTAGGTCAGGGTGTGACATGGGGGATGTATGTGTTTTTGTAGTGTCTAGGGTGGTTGTATGGTTTAGGGGGTTAAATAGAGTAGATGGGTTTGTGTTTAGTATAGGTGTCTAGCTGTGTCTATGGTTGCCTGAATGGTTCTCTCATCAGAGACAGATGTCATTAATTGTCTCTGATTGGGAGCCATATTTTAAGGCAGCCATAGGCACTAGGTTAATGTGGGTAATTGTCTATGTTGTCGTTTGTAGCTTGTGTGTGCACTTACGTCTTTAGCTTCACGTTTGTTGTTTTGGTTTCAGTTTGTTAAAGTGTCGTTGCGTGTTTTTTTCCTTTTCTCTAAAATAAAAGAGAATGTATTTTGCACACGCTGCGCCTTGGTCCACTCTCTCTCAGCAAGACGATCGTGACAATGGGGGTGATTCAACCCGGCTAACAGATGGCTAATAGATGGGTTAGCTGACGTTGTCACGAAAACAATGCACACACTTCAATAGGGCAGAAATCTGAGTTGTTGTGATTCTGGATAGCCAGATGACTACCAACAATGACTAGAAGTTGCCACTGTGACTAATTTCAGCTAGTTTCATCTTGTTCGTGTCAATGCTAATATGACTTAAATGCCCTAGCTAGCTAACCAACAACTGTAACGATGTATTTGAGAGAGAACAAGTGCTCATTGAGCACATTTACAATAAACACTCAACAATCTATGCCAACCCCGTCTGTTTTGCGCCATAGATACACACGCATCGGTTTTGTTGCTAAACAACCGACCCATTTATTGGTCTAAAGAGACAGGAAAAAAAGATTAAGGGAGTTAGGTAAGGAATCTAGCAAAGGGAGTTAGGTAAGGAATCTAGCAAAGGGAGTTAGGTAGGCATTCTCCCACTCGCCGGTCTTTTGTGGCAGGTGCCAGTCATGTCGCCAGTCTTGTGGAGGGCGCTGGTCTTTTTCTGGCGGACGCCGGTCAGTTCGCCGGTCTTTTGTTGTGGGTTGCCATAAGGTCATCTGTTTCCTTCCTCTAGTGTCTGCTCTTCTCTTCGTAGGTGTTCTGCGTTTTCAAATGACAGACATTGTTTCTTCAATGGATCTTGGAATAATATTCTTCAATGGAATAATATTTTCTACATTGGAGGACTTGAGTCCTCATGTGCGCTTTCAGCCTCCTGTTGGTGGTGAATCCTTTACCACAGACACCACAGCGATACGTTTTCTCTCCTGTGTGTCCTCATGTGGATTTTTAGAGGTCCTATCTGACTAAATATTTTGCCACAATCATGACAACGATAAGGATTCTCCCCTGTGGGAATCATAATGTGTTTTTTTAAGAACTTCATTCCGTTTGAATCCTTGGCCAAAACCAGACAGTGAAACCGGTTCTCTTCTGTGTGGCTACTCATGTGTATTTTAAGATCTTCATTCAGATGGAATCTTTGGCCACAATCACAGCAGTGACATGTTTTCTCCCCCTGTGTGGATAGTGACATGGTTTCTCCCCCCGTGTGGATAGTGACATGATTTCTCCCCCTGTGTGGATAGTGACCTGGTTTCTCCCCCTGTGTGGATAGTGACCTGGTTTCTCCCCCTGTGTGGATAGTGACATGATTTCTCCCCTGTGTGGATAGTGACATGGTTTCTCCCCCTGTGTGGATAGTGACATGATTTCTCCCCTGTGTGGATAGTGACATGATTTCTCCCCTGTGTGGATAGTGACAGGATTTCTCCCCTGTGTGGATAGTGACAGGATTTCTCTCCTGTGTGGATAGTGACATGATTTCTCCCCTGTGTGGATAGTGACAGGATTTCTCCCCTGTGTGGATAGTGACATGATTTCTCCCCCTGTGTGGATAGTGACATGATTTCTCCCCTGTGTGGATAGTGATATGGTTTCACTTTTCACATAGGGAGGACAGGAAAACCTCCCTGGTCTTTGTGGTTAAATCTGTGGATCCAATTTGCTGAGTAGAGTGTTGGAGGCTATTTTGTAAATGACATTGCCGAAGTCAAGGATCGGTAGGATAGTCAGTTTTACAAGGGTATGTTTAGCAGTATGAGTGAAGGACACTTTGTTGCGAAATAGGAAGCCGCTTCTAGATTTAATTTTGGATTGGAGATGCTTAATGTGAGTCTGGAAGGAGAGTTTACAGTCTAACCAGACACCTAGGTATTTGTTGTTGTCCACATATTCTAAGTCAGAACTGTCCAGAGTAGTGATGTTGGACAGGCGGGCAGGTGCAGGCAGCGATCGGTTGAAGAGCATGCATTTAGTTTTACTTGCATTTAAGAGCAGTTGGAGGCCATGGAAGGAGTGTTGTATGGCATTGAAGCTCGTCTGGAGGTTAGTTAACACAGTGTCCAAAGAAGGGCCAGAAGTATACAGAATTGTGTCGTCTGCGTAGAGGTGGATCATAGAATCACCAGCAACAAGAGCGACATCATTGAGGTATACAGAGAAGAGAGTCGGCCTGAAGATTGAACCCTGTGGCACCCCCATAGAGACTGCCAGAGGTCCGGACAATAGGCCCTCCGATTTGACACACTGAACTCTGTCTGAGAAGTAGTTGGTGAACCAGGCGAGGCAGTCATTTGAGAAACCAAGGCTGTTGAGTCTGCCGATAAGAATGTGGTGATTGACAAAGCCAAAAGCCTTGGCCAGGTCGATGAATACGGCTGCACAGTATTGTCTCTTATCGATGGCGGTTATGATATCGTTTAGGACCTTGAGCGTGGCTGAGGTGCACCCATGACCAGCTCGGAAACCAGATTGCATTGCGGAGAAGGTACGGTGGGATTCAAAACGGTCTGTGATCTGTTGTGAACTTGGCTTTCGAAGACCTTAGAAAGGCAGGGTAGGATAGATATAGGTCTGTAGCAGTTTGGGTCTAGAGTGTCTCCCCCTTTGAAGAGGGGGATGACCGCTGCAGCTTTACAATCTTTGGGAATCTCAGACGATACGAAAGAGAGGTTGAACAGGCTAGTAACAGGGGTTGCAACAATTTTGGCGGATAATTTTAGAGAGGGTCCAGATTGTCTAGCCCGGCTGATTTGTAGGGGTCCAGATTTTGCAGCTCTTTCAGAACATCAGCTATCTGGATTTGGGTGAAGGAGAAATGGGGGAGGCTTGGGCAAGTTGCTGTGGGGGGCGCAGGGCTGTTGACCGGGGTAGGGGTAGTCAGGTGGAAAGCATGGCCAGCTGTAGAAAAATGCTTATTGAAATTCTCAATTATCGCAGATTTATCGGTGGTGACAGTGTTTCCTATCCTCAGTGCAGTGGACAGCTGGGAGGAGGTGTTCTTATTCTCCATGGACTTTACAGTGTCCCAGAACTTTTTGGAGTTTGTGCTACAGGATGCAAATTTCTGTTTGAAAAAGCTAGCCTTTGCTTTCCTAACTGACTGTGTATATTGGTTCCTAACTTCCCTGAAAAGTTGCATATCACGGGGGCTATNGCGAAATAGGAAGCCGCTTCTAGATTTAATTTTGGATTGGAGATGCTTAATGTGAGTCTGGAAGGAGAGTTTACAGTCTAACCAGACACCTAGGTATTTGTTGTTGTCCACATATTCTAAGTCAGAACTGTCCAGAGTAGTGATGTTGGACAGGCGGGCAGGTGCAGGCAGCGATCGGTTGAAGAGCATGCATTTAGTTTTACTTGCATTTAAGAGCAGTTGGAGGCCATGGAAGGAGTGTTGTATGGCATTGAAGCTCGTCTGGAGGTTAGTTAACACAGTGTCCAAAGAAGGGCCAGAAGTATACAGAATTGTGTCGTCTGCGTAGAGGTGGATCATAGAATCACCAGCAACAAGAGCGACATCATTGAGGTATACAGAGAAGAGAGTCGGCCTGAAGATTGAACCCTGTGGCACCCCCATAGAGACTGCCAGAGGTCCGGACAATAGGCCCTCCGATTTGACACACTGAACTCTGTCTGAGAAGTAGTTGGTGAACCAGGCGAGGCAGTCATTTGAGAAACCAAGGCTGTTGAGTCTGCCGATAAGAATGTGGTGATTGACAAAGCCAAAAGCCTTGGCCAGGTCGATGAATACGGCTGCACAGTATTGTCTCTTATCGATGGCGGTTATGATATCGTTTAGGACCTTGAGCGTGGCTGAGGTGCACCCATGACCAGCTCGGAAACCAGATTGCATTGCGGAGAAGGTACGGTGGGATTCAAAACGGTCTGTGATCTGTTGTGAACTTGGCTTTCGAAGACCTTAGAAAGGCAGGGTAGGATAGATATAGGTCTGTAGCAGTTTGGGTCTAGAGTGTCTCCCCCTTTGAAGAGGGGGATGACCGCTGCAGCTTTACAATCTTTGGGAATCTCAGACGATACGAAAGAGAGGTTGAACAGGCTAGTAACAGGGGTTGCAACAATTTTGGCGGATAATTTTAGAGAGGGTCCAGATTGTCTAGCCCGGCTGATTTGTAGGGGTCCAGATTTTGCAGCTCTTTCAGAACATCAGCTATCTGGATTTGGGTGAAGGAGAAATGGGGGAGGCTTGGGCAAGTTGCTGTGGGGGGCGCAGGGCTGTTGACCGGGGTAGGGGTAGTCAGGTGGAAAGCATGGCCAGCTGTAGAAAAATGCTTATTGAAATTCTCAATTATCGCAGATTTATCGGTGGTGACAGTGTTTCCTATCCTCAGTGCAGTGGACAGCTGGGAGGAGGTGTTCTTATTCTCCATGGACTTTACAGTGTCCCAGAACTTTTTGGAGTTTGTGCTACAGGATGCAAATTTCTGTTTGAAAAAGCTAGCCTTTGCTTTCCTAACTGACTGTGTATATTGGTTCCTAACTTCCCTGAAAAGTTGCATATCACGGGGGCTATGCGATGCTAATGCAGAACGCCACAGGATGTTTTTGTGCTGGTCGAGGGCAGTCAGGTCTGGAGCGAACCAAGGGCTATATCTGTTCCTGGTTAAAAAAAAAATGATGGGGCATGCTTATTTAAGATTGTGAGGAAGGCACTTTTAAAGAATAACCAGGCATCCTCTTCCTTCCAGGATACCCGGGCCAGGTCGGTTTGAAAGGCCTGCTCGCTGAAGTGTTTTAGGGAGCGTTTGACAGTGATGAGTGGAGGTCGTTTGACCGCAGACCCATTACGGACGCAGGCAATGAGGCAGTGATCGCTGAGATCCTGGTTGAAGACAGCAGAGGTGTATTTGGAGGGCAGGTTGGTTAGGATGATATCTATGAGGATGCCTGTGTTTATGGATTTGGTGTTGTACCTGGTAGGTTCATTGATAATTTGTGTGAGATTGAGGGCATCAAGCTTAGATTGTAGGACGGCCGGGGTGTTAAGCATGTCTCAGTTTAGGTCACCTAACAGCACGAGCTATGAAGATAGATGGGGAGCAATCAATTCACATATGGTGTCCAGGGCACAGCTGGGGACAGAAGGTGGTCTATAGCAAGTGGCAACGGTTTCTGGAAAGGTGGATTTTCAAAAGTAGAAGCTCAAATTGTTTGGGCAAAGACCTGGGTAGTAAGACAGAAGTCTGCAGGCTATCTCTGCAGTAGATTGCAACTCAGTCCCCTTTGGCAGTTCTATCTTGTCGGAAATATGTTGTAGTTAGGGATGGAAATTTCAGGGGTTTTGTTGGTCTTCCTAAGCCAGGATTCAGACACGGACATCCGGATTGGCAGAGTGTGCTAGGTTAGTGAGTAAAACAAACTTATGGAGGAAGCTTCTAATGTTAACATGCATAACAAGTCTTAACTGACTTGCCTAGTTAAATAATGGTAAAATAAAAAAATATATTTAAAAAATACTGTATGCACTGTTTAACCTTACCTATGGATCTTGGGTCCATGATATGGGGTGTCAACCTACTCAGTGACACCAACAGAACACAACTGTGAAGATATAAACTGTAAACTTATATTGCAACAAAGATTTTACTGAGTTACAGTTCATATAAGGAAATCAGTCAATTGAAATAAATTCATTAGGCCCTAATCTATGTATTTCACATGACTGGGCAGGGGTGCAGCCATGGGTGGGCCTGGGGGGGCATAGGCCAACACACTGGGGAGCCAGGCCCACCCACCGCAGGCCCAGCCAATCAGAATGAGTTTTCCCCCACAAAATGTCTTTATTACAGACAGAAATACTCCTCAGCACCCCCACCCCAGAAACCGGATGGAGAATGCCTGGGCTGGCATGGTTACACGTGGTCTACGGTTGTGAGACCGGTTGGACATACTGCCAAATTCTCTAAAATGACGTTGGAGGCGGCTTATGGTAGAGAAATTAACATTACATTCTCTGGCAACAGCTCTGGAGGACATTCCTGCAGTAACCATGCCAACTGCTGCTCCCTCAAACTTGAGACATCTGTGTTGTGTGACAAAACTGCAAATTTTAGAGTGGCCTTTTATTGTCCCCAGTACAAGGTGCACCTACAGTGGGGCAAAAAAGTATTTAGTCAGCCACCAATTGTGCAAGCATTTCAAGGTCCTGGAGTGGCCTAGCCAGTCTCCAGATCTCAACCCCATAGAAAATCTTTGGAGGGAGTTGAAAGTCCGTGTTGCCCAGCAACAGCCCCAAAACATCACTGCTCTAGAGATCTGATGGAGGAATGGGCCAAAATACCAGCAACAGTGTGTGAAAACCTTGTGAAGACTTACAGAAAACGTTTGACCTCTGTCATTGCCAACAAAGGGTATATAACAAAG
>NW_019943099.1:190285-193480 GCF_002910315.2 Salvelinus sp. IW2-2015
TGGACCATCTGTACACACAGGAAACTGTTGGGTGTGAAAACCCAGCAGCTTGCAGTTCTTGACCACACTCAAAAAAATGTGCACCTGGCAACCTACTATCATAAAACCCGTTCCAAAGGCACTTAAATCTTTTGTCTGCCCATTCATCCTCTGAATTGGCACACATTACACATCCATGGTTCTCAATTGTTTCTCAAAACTAAAAATTTCATTCTTAACCTGTCTCCTCCCCTTCATCTACACTGATTGAGTGGAATTTAACAGGTGACATCAATCAGGATCATAGCTTTCACCTGGATTCACTTGTCAGTCTGTCATCGGAAAGAGCAGGTGTTTCCAATGTTTTGAGTCCAGTGTGTACATATCCTATATCACGTGGTACTGTACTATAAATGAACTAGCCCTTCCCATGCAAATGCCGACCAACTCATTTAAAATAGAGTATTCATAAAACATGAGACATCCATTTGAACTCTTCAGGAGATGTGTTTGCTAATACTGGATAGACTCCACCCCTGGGATACAGACAGTCCACCCTGGATACAGTCCACCCCTGGATACAGTTCCACCCCTGGAACCAGACAATCACCCCTGGATACAGACAGGTCAACCCCTGGATACAGACAGTCCCACCCCTGGATACAGACAGTCAACCCCTGGATACAGTCACACAGTCAACCCACTGTATTACAGTCACACCAGTCAACCCCTGGATACAGACACACAGTCCAACCCTGGATTACAGTCAAACCCCTGTATACCAGTCACACAGTTCAACCCCTGGATACAGACACACAGTCAACCCCTGGATACAGTCAACCCCTTACAGTCACAACAGTCAACCCTGGATACAGACACCATCACCCCGGTACACTACCCTGGATACAGTCCACCCCTGGATAGCACCCCTGTACCACCCCTGCGATACAGTCAAACTCCCTGGAAGACCACACTGACAACCCTGGATACTAGTCAACCCCTGGATAGACACACAGTTTCAAACCCCGGATACAGTCAACCCCTGGATAGACACACTGTCACACCCCTGGATACAGTACAACCCCCTGGATAGACACACAGTCAAAAACCCCTGGATACAGTCAACCCCTGGATAGACACAGTCAAAACCCTGCGATCAGTCACACAGTCAAACCCCGTGGATACAGATTAACAGTCAACCACCTGGATACATTCAACCCTCTGATACAGCTCAACCCTGGATACAGTCAACCCCTGGATACAGTCACACAGGTCAACCCCTGATAGACACACAGCAACCCTGGATACAGACACACAGTCAACCCCCTGGTACAGTCACACAGTCAACCCCTGGCATACAGACACACTGTTCAACCCCTGGAACAGTCAACCCCGGATAACACACTGTTCAACCCTGGATACAGTTCAACCCCTGGATAACACACAGTCAACCCCTGATACAGTCACACAGTCAACCCCTGGATTACAGTCAACCCCTGGATAACAGTCAACACAGTCAAACCCCCGGATACAGACACACAGTCAACCCCTGGATACATCACACAGTCAACCCCTGGATACAGTCAACCCCTGTATACGTCACACAGCAAACCCCTGGATACAGACACACAGTCAACCCCCTGGATACAGTCAAACCATTGGAATACAGTCAACCCTGATACAGATCAACAGTCAACACCGGGATACAGATTAACAGTCAACCCTGAGATACAGATTACAAGCAACGCCCTGGATTACAGTCACACAGTCAACCCCTGGATACAGACACACAGTCACCCTGGATTACAGACACACACAGTCAGACTCACTGATACAGACACCACAGTCAACCCCTGGATACAGACACACAGTCAACCCCTGGATACAGTCCACCCCTGGATACGAGTCAACCATGATACAGTCAACCCTGGATACCAGATCCAACAGATCAACCACCGGGATACAGATTAACAGCAACCCCTGGATACAGTCAACCATTGGATACAGTCAACCCCTGGATACAGATCACACAGTCAACACGTGGATACAGATTAACAGTCAACCCCTGGATACAGTCACACAGTCAACCCCTGGATACAGACACACAGTCAACCCCTGGATACAGACACACAGTCAACTCCTGGATACAGACACACATCCTTTATTAGGGTCCGTCATCATTTAATATATTAGACCAACATGGTGGGGGGAAGAACACATGGAATTCACTTCTGAAGGTTATTATTATTCATTCATGACTAATATTATTTATACATGTGTAATATAATATAGATAACCAACAATTTGCCTCCCTTTCAAAGCGGGAGAGATTGACATCAGTTAAATGTAAAAAATATGAAAATAATATTTTATCATGATAATAATAATAATGAAGAACAATGCATAGCATATAGGCTTTTCCAGAACAACACGTCTCTATCATCAAGGTCTGAGGTGGTAAACTAGCTCCCTCCCTCCCCCCCTCCTTCCTAGCCAATAGAAACCTGAGGATCCCGGTACAAAGAACACGGTGAAGCCCACGCCTGCACCTATCCAATATTTGTACATTTGTGACGGAGTGCACGCGCCAGGAGACAGGAGAGATTATCGGGATGCAGATTCCTATAGGAGAGGAGCTGTTTTGTATAGTATGACTCAGGATGGTGGAGAAGACTCACTGATCTGTGATCGCTTAGCTTTGCCTGGCGCTGCACTGATCTGTGATCGCTTAGCTTTGCCTGGCGCTGCACTGATCTGTGATCGCTTAGCTTTGCCTGGTGCTGCACTGATCTGTGATCGCGTAGCTTTGCCTGGTGCTGCACTGATCTGTGATCGCTTAGCTTTGCCTGCCTGATTGTAAGTAAAGTGCGGTGGTCAACAGACTGCTCTGTCTGTGGTCATTTAAAGGAGCATGGAGTGTGTCTGTGGTCTGGAAACGTCCTCAAAAGGCACCCTATTTCCTATTTAGTGCACTACTTTTGACCAGAGCCCTAAAGTAATCCACTACATATTGGATAGGATGCCATTTGGGATGTAGATTTAGTAGAGGAGGAGGAGTGGGTTCAAAACACATAGATGTGGAAACACACTACCAGATTAAGAGGTGTGGTATGGATCCAGGGTATAGATCCAGGGTACGGTCTATGGTATGGATCCAGGGTATAGATCCAGGGTATAGATCCAGGGTATGGTCTATGGTATGGATCCAGGGTATGG
>NW_019943099.1:193505-203328 GCF_002910315.2 Salvelinus sp. IW2-2015
ACATGTTACTCTCCTTTGCAGTACTTCCCCCCCTCCCCACCCCCCCACACTACGACACACACGAAACAACACACACCCCTCTCTTGCAGCATTGGACCGCGTCCAAAGGCAGTTCGCCCCCCCCTACACTGTTCCCGTATCTGACATTCGCCTATCTCCCACTTAGATTTATTATGTTTTAGTGACCAGCGATTCACACAAAAGCTCTGTCCACCAACACACACTCCACCTGTTACTACTGATCTCAGTCCCTCCCACTCAAACTATCCCTACCACAAATACACTCTTGAACACATCGACTCCACCATACCCTGGATCATACCTGAATCCTACCCTGACCATATAGAACCATAACTGGTCATACCCATCGACCATACCCTGGATCCTACCCTTGAATCAGTGTCGGGTTTATCTACCTCTTCGAACTCATAAGAGCGCATACCCTGGATCTTCACTGCATTACCTTAGGACCATACCCTGGATCTATACCATAGACCATCCTGGTCTTCCATACCCTGCGAAACCATACCTCAAGTAAGACCCAATAACCACCTGGAGTCTATTTACCATAGAATCATAACACATGAATCGCAGTAGCCATAAAATAGACATTTCTTCTCTTCAGTAAATCACTTATACCCATGACATCCATACCCTGGATCCATACCAATAGACCATACCCTGGATCCATTACAATAGGACCATACCCTTGCATCCATACCATAGACCATACCCTGGATCATACCCTGATCCATACCATAGACCATTCCTAGACCATACCCTGGCATCCATACCCTGATCTATACCATAGACCATACCCTGGATCCATACCCTGGATCCATACCATAGACCATACCCTGGATCCATACCATAGATCCATAACCCTGGATCCATACCATCCAGACCATCCATAGGACCATACCTGATCCATACCATAGACCTATACCCTGGATCCATTACCATAGACCATTACCCTGGATCCATACCATAGATCCATACCATAGATCATACCCTGGATCTATACCATAGACCATACCCTGGATCCATACCATAGACCATACCCTGGATCCATACCCTGGAATCCATTACCATAGGACCATTACCCTGGATCCATACCATAACCATACCTGGACTCCATACCCTGGATCCATTACCATAAGACCATCCCTGGATCCATACCTGGATCCATACCATAGACCATACCCTGATCCATACCCCTGAGACCGTCCATACCATTTCACATACCACTACATGTCTGTGAGCATATTGGTGTTTTTCCCCTGGTGCACATCGTCATGGGCATTTGGCTGTTGTCACGTCTCGTTGCTACTATGCGAGCTGTTGTCATGACCACAGTTGTCATGGCTGTCCTCAAAGTGGGTATAAGGCACACACACAACAAGCCACGGCGACCGGTCAGGAGGACGAAGGGACGTCACAATCAAGTTGTTTAGATTATCACATTCTCCTGCTGCTCTTCATTTGTTTCTTGTCTGCCCCCCCCCCCCACCTCTCTCTCTCTTGTTCTTTGGCACTGGGAGGAGTGGATGGACAGGGGGGAGGGATGATGGGAGGAGGCGAGGGGGCATCCCTGTTGTCTCTCTCTCTCTCTCTCTCGTTCTCTCCGTCTATTTGGAGAGCTTACTGATGACTCTGATCAACGCTCCGTTCTCGTCTTTCAGTCGCTGGTTGTCAGCTCTCAGGTCGCCGAGCACCTAGAGGAACAAAGATGTTTATTGGCTGAAAAACGGACAATAGATTCACCCAACACACCGAGTGGACAAAACATTAAGAACACCTGCTCTTTCCATGACACAGACTGACCAGGTGAATCCAGGTGAAAGCTATGATCCCTTATTGATGTCAGTTGTTAAATCCACTTCAATCAGTGTAGAGGACCCTGGGCCTGGATTCCCAAATTGTCTAAGTAGCGGGAGTGATGTTCTAGGATCAGTTTGGGCCTTAAATATTAGTCACCTTTGTCCGAGAGAGATTTGCACGGTTATCAAAACGTCACGAAACACAGCCCTTATTTTAAGTGTTTCTAAGATCCCCTATGGGGAAAATAAATGGTGGAAAAACAATTGGAACCATTTCCCTGTTTGACTGCTAGGTTTTATGGGTATTATGACTCATACTGTGGTACTCTATAGGGCCCTGGACAAAAGTAGTGCACTATATAGGGAATAGGGTTCTATAGGGCCCTGGTCTAAAGTAGTGCACTATGTAGGGAATAGGGTGACATTTCTGACTCAGACTCAACGTACTGCTACAACACTGGTGGTTTTCAGCTGTGAAAGAAACAGCGAGCTGTCATCAGGCGTGTGCATGCAGTGTCTGTGTGGAATAAAACCTGGGTTCAAATAGTGCTTGCAGTGTCTGTGTGGAATAAAACCTGGGTTCAAATAGTGCTTGTCATCTTTCAAATACTTTGAGCGTTTAGCAAACGGCTTCTCTATTGGTTCCATTGCAACAGGCAATCTCAATCAAGCCCAGATAATGGATTTGAAAGATTTCGGATACTATTTGAACCCAGGTGAGATGATTTATTTTCACCTTCAACTCTCCCTCCAGCTCAGCCACACGCCGCTCCAACATCCGCCGCTCCTGATGAGAGGCAGAGACAGATTGAGCGTGAGAGACACAGAGACAGACAGACACAGACAGACAAGAGACAGACAGCGAGAGAGACACAGAGAGCATGAGAGAGAGAGAGATACAGACAGAGAGAGAGAGAGAGAAGAGAGCATGAGTAGAGAGTACTAGCTAGAGAGTTGAGAGCCAGAGAGTGAGATGATGTACGAAGAGATACAGACAAGAGATGAGAGATGAGAGCTCAACGACAGGACATATGATGAGAGACACAGAGAGCATGAGAGAGGAGAAGCGAGATACTAAGACGGATGAGTAGAGACCGGAGAAGACGAGCAGCATGAAGAAGAGAGAGAGGCTAGAGAGAGACACAGAGACAGACAGGACACAGACAGACAGACAGACGAGACAGACACCGGAGAGAGAGACAGACACCGAGAGAGAGACACACCGAGAGAGACACATAGAGAGAGAAGACACAGAGAGAGAGACAGACACAGAGAGAGAGAGAGACACATAGAGAGAGACAGACACGGAGGAGAGAGAGAGACACAGAGAGAGAGACAGACACCGAGAGAGAGACAAAGGGCGACAGCGACCAGAGACAGAGACAGAGGAACGTAGAGAGAGTGTCAGGAGCAGCAGACGGTCGTGAGGCCAGGGCTCAGCGTCAGGTGTTTGACACTAGTTATGTACATATAACGAACACCCACGCTGTAAACATAAACACAAAACACGCTGTAAAACCAAGTATAAGAGACCAACAATACGCTGTACATATAACCAACAGACACGCGTCAAATATAAACACACAACAGCTGTATCATATAACAAACCCACGCTGGTACATAGTAACACAAAATTCTACAAGTCATTAGAGCCACCATCACGATAAAACTAACACACACGCTGGTACATATAACAAACACACACGCTGTACACTATAACAACTTAAACAACAATGACATACGGTGTACATATAAACACACACACTACAACAGGTAGGACAAATTATCTTTTCATAGAATCTGTAATATAACACAACACAAACACGCTGTACATTTAACACAATATCACACTACGTCTGGTAACATATCAGAATACAACACACACGCTGTACATAATAAACAACAATCTATCGTAGAGTAAACGCATATAGCAACACAACACACAATATCGCATTATGTTGGTAAAAGGCTTGCACTTGGCCAAACAGCTCGCTGTGTATCATAATATATCGACACACGCTACACACCGGCGGTATATTATACAATACTAACACAACATCGTCTGTAAATAAATATGATAACAACAACTAAGCGGTGCATCGCTGTAATACAGTAATAACATCAACAACTACTTACGCAGCGCTGTACCATATAGTCATGATCACACGTTCACTTCGGGCTACGGAGGAGTGCACTTACCTTTCTTTCTCCATCTCTAGCATTGGGCTTGAACAAGAACTGAAATGTGCTCCTAGATACGTTGTGTATAGGATACAACACACAGACCCAGAGATTGAATTCAATGTGTTTACGGTCTGTTAACAATTCCTCATAAACTAAGATCTCTCCAGTTGCAGTTCAATTAGGATGAGGCTAGAGAAGACTTATATATGTCAGACGGTCATTTCTGAAAGCAGTCTAATGTTTGTATTAGTTGTAGTGTGTCATAGTGGAGCGGTAATCTTCTGACCACTTAGTTAACAATCTCCGGGTTATTGTGTTATATCACCAATTGTGTAAAGCACAACTGAAGCGACTCTAGGGTTTGCTATTAGATTTGTTGCTAACTCTCAAACAATTAGATTACAAGTCCGTCGGCCAATATGTTTTCTGGAGAATGACACAAATATTAAGATTTTGCACAAAGAGATTCTGGCTGCCCTGTTGCATTGGTCTAGAGAATGTATATTGTTTACTGTCAGTAAGCTATGAGAAACTACTGAAGTATAATTATCAAGGCATAATGTTACCGTTAATCTGGTAAAGAGGCTTGTTTAGTATTTGGAAAATAAACAATTGTAGTTTGATACTCTTAAGTGGCCGCGTTGAGTGTGTCATTAGTGGTTTGACGTACCTTCTTTTTCAAGACTTCTGTAATTCTGCTGGCATGTCCTGTCAATTAACTTCTGGGCACAATCCTGACTGAATGCAGCCATTCTTGCATAATCAATGCTTGGTTGTTTGTCAGCAATTTGTGGGGTTTTGCTTTGTGCTTCTACCTGCTCTGAGGATTGACCACATAGTTCTCAATGGATGGTGTCTGAAGGTCTGGAGAGAGTTTCGCCATGGGCTCCAAACTATCGATGTTTTGTTCTTCTCGCGCTGAGCCACATTAGTGGACTATCACTTTATCTGCCTTTATTGGGCAGGGGTGCTTTTTCCATAATGTTTTTGACAAGGCAATTGTCAATGCTAAGACTTTCGATTTCATCTGACATAGTTTCTTGTTCGCTCGGATGGTTTGGGAGAATTGTAAATCACGCGGATGGGTGTCTGGCTACCATATTATTGAAAAAATCTCTTAGGTGTGAAGAGATAGGCTGGTCAAAATTGTGAGTGAGCCCACTCCCTTGGCTGAGAAGCAAAGACATGAATGGTCTCAGGATGCTTTACTGTTGGCATGACACAGGACTGATGGTGGCGCTTATCTTGTCTTCTAAGGACAAGATTTGTTCCGGATGCCCCAAACAATCAGAAAGGGGATTCATCAGAGAAAATGACTTTACCCCAGCCCTCAGTAATCCAATCCCTGTACCTTTTGCAGAATATCAATCTGTCCCTGATGTTTTTCCTGGAGAGAAGTGGCTTCTTTGCTGCCCTTCTTGACACCAGGACATCCTCCAAAAGCTCTGTACTGGTGGTGCCCCGATCCCGCAGCTGGATCACCTTTAGGAGACGGTCCTGGCGCTTGCTGGACTTTCTTGGGCGCCCTGAAGCCTTCTTCACAACAATTGAACCACTCTCCTTGAAGATCTTGATGATCCGATAAATGGTTGATTTAGGTGCAATCTTACTGGCAGCAATATCCTTGCCTGTGAAGCCCTTTTTGTGCAAAGCAATGATCACGACACGTGCTTCCTTGCAGGTAACCATGGTTGACAGAGGAAGAACAATGATTCCAAGCACCACCCTCCTTTTGATGCTTCCAGTCTGTTTTTCGAACTCAATCAGCATCTCCAGCCTTGTCAACACTCACACCTGTGTTAACGAGAGAATCACTGACATGATGTCAGCTGGTCCTTTTGTGGCAGGGCTGAAATGCAGTGGATTTTTTTTCTTCTGGATTCAGTTCATTTGCATGGCAAAGAGGGACTTTGCAATTAATTGCAATTCATCTGGTCACTCTTCATAACATTCTGGAGTATATGCAAAGTGCCATCATACAAACTGAGGCAGCAGACTTATATTTGTGTCATTCTCAAAACTTTCGGCCACGACTGTACACCAAAAGGTTAGCAATGCCAACTAGTACATGTAAAATCCCATAGGGAATGTGAACCAAATGCTAACGAGCACATTGCGAAGATTTTATACAGTCTCTGACCTAAACTACTTATCCGTACACCCTTCCTGTACTCAGTTCGCCCCAGGTCGACTAAGGTKRMGTTGAGTCCAAATGCGACCAAACTTCTTTCAGCAACTAAACTACCTATCAGTTATTTTCAATAGAAGACACACAGCAATGTAACCTTAATGTATGACCTGGTTAGGCTTGTCCACTCTGGTGTGTGTGTGTGTGTGTGTGTGTGTGTGTGTGTGTGTGTGTGTGTGTGTGTGTGTGACCTGGGTAGTCTTGTCCAGGTCCAGTCTGGTCTGAGAGATGGTCCTCTGGGTGTCCTGCAGCTGGGACTGGAGCTGACCATTCTCCCTGGACACCACCTCAAACAGCTGGGACAGAAAGACTTTTCATTTATACAAATGTATATTTTTTATCCACTCTACTATAACAAGCAATGTTTGTATTGGAATTCCATCCACTATATATAGCAAAAACAATGCCAATCCATTTTTGAGAGAGAGAGAGCGTGACATGGAAACAGAGAGGGAGAGAGTTATAGAGAGCAGGAAACAGAGAGTGCCTCTGTCTGTATTTTATCTATCGTCCTCTCTCTCTGTTTTCCTGCCTCTTATAACTCCTCCCTCTTCTGTTTCCTGTTTTCCCCGCTCTCTGTTTCCTGCCTCTCTATAACCTCTCTCCCTCTCTTTTTCCTGTTTCCCGCTCTCTTGTTTCCTGCTCTCTATAACTCTCTCCCCTCTTGTTCCTGTTTCCCGCTGCTATGTTTCCTGCTCTCTATAATTCTCCGCTCTGTTTCCTGTTTCCGCTCTCTGTTTCCTGCTCTCCTATAATCCCTGTTTGCTCCTTACTGTCCCCTACCTTATTCTAGTTATATGTATTCACTACCTCGTTTTTACCCCGCCTCTTCTCTAGATTTATTCCTGCTCTTCTCCGAGTAACTCTCCTCCCTATCTGTTTTCCTGTTATCCCGCTTTCTGTTCTCCTCGCACATCGACTCAGTAGTCCGGGATCCAACCATGTTTTTTTATTTTATATTTATAATTATTCTATTTATCACTTTATTTCTTCCCCTACGTGCTAGGTCTGATTATCCATTTTTGTAGTACACTCCATATGTGTTTTCTCCTAAGTCTTCTTACAATTGTCGACCTGGCCAATGATAAAGCAAATGCATGTTCGCACACCATACTCATATCGACTACATTTCCTGTTCAGTCCTGACTCCATCACTGGAATGGTTTTATATCCCATGCTCACCATAACTAAATTTCTACCTATCGCTCTCTACATGTTTAATATCACCTGCTCGTTGAAAAATAAACATTCTTACACGTTCCTTACTTCATTTACGAATATGTAGTCAAGTGAGTGCTCTGAGTATTTACCACGCGCTGAGCGTGTTGTCCCATGACTCGGCATAACAAATATATTGTACTTTACTCTTTCTCTGTTTACACTGTAAATAATCACAAGCTACATCACTGTTTAATATCTGGCTACTTGAGAGATCAAATCATCTCGCTCGCATCTCTGTATATCCTGTTTCCACGCTCTCTGTTTCCTGCCTCTATAACTCTCTCCTCTTCCTGTTACATCCAAGCAAAGCTGAAACATAAAACATCCTACTAAAATAACTACTCTTGTAATTGGTCCTTGTGTGTTTCTCCTCTCTGCTCGAGTTGGCACATGACTCTCCTATAACTCTACTCCCTAGCTGTTTCCTGTTCCCGGTCTCTGTTTCTGATCTCGTTAACTCTCTCCCTCTCTGGTTTCCTGTTTCCCCGCTGACTCTGTTTTTCCCTGGCTCATCTATAGAACTCCTTCTCACTCTCTGTTTCCTGTTTCCCGCTCTCTGTTCCCTGGCTCTCATAACTCTTCACTCTCTGTTTCCTGTTTCACGATCTCTGTTTACCGCATGCGTACTCTATAAACTCTCCTCTACTCTGTTTCCTGGGTATGTTTCCCGTCTCTTTTCCATGCACTTCTCTTAAAAACTCTCTCCCTCTCTGTTTTCCTGTTATCCCTCTCTGTTTCCTGCTTCTGCTCAATGAACATTCTCTCACCTCTCACGTTTCTGTATTCTCTCTCTGATATTCTGCTCATCTAGTAAAACATCTCTCACCTCTTCTGTGTTCCTGTTTCCCTCTCTCTGTTTTTCCTGCTCCTCTCTAACTCTCGCTCCCTCTGTTGGTCTGAATTTTCTCTCTCTGTTTCCTGCTCTTATATCTCTCCCTCTCTGAGTATTCCTGTTTTCTACTCTCTGGTTTCCATGCTCTTATAACTCTTCTCCCTACTCTGTATTCCTGATAGATTTTCCCTCTCTTCTGTTTCCCTGCTCTATAACTCTCTCCCTCTCAGATTATATTTCCTGTTGAATTGCCTGCTCTCTATAACTCTCTGCGGCCTCCTTCTGTTCCTGTTTCCCTCTCTCTGTTTCCCTGCTCTCTATAACTCTCTCCCTCTCTGTTTCCTGTTTCCCCTCTCTCTGTTTCCTGCTCTTCTATAACTCTCTTCCCTCTCTGTTTCCTGTTTTCCCTCTCTTCTGTTTCCCTGCTCTCTATAACTCTCTCCCTCTCTGTTTCTGTTTCCCTCTCTCTGTTTCCTGCTCTCTATATACTCTCTCCCTTCTGTTTCCTGTTTCCTGCTCCTCTGTTTCCTGCGTCTCTATAACTTCTCCCTCTGTTTTCCTGTTTCACTCTGTTTCCTGCTCTCTATATACTTATCCCTCTCGTTTCCTGTTTCCTCTCTCTTGTTTTCTGCTCTCTATACTCTCTCCCTCTCTGTTTCCTGTTTCCCTCTTCTCTGTTTCCTGCTCTCCTATAACTCTCTCCCTCTTGTTCCTGTTTCCCGCTCTCTGTTTCCTGCTCTCTATAAACTCTCTCCCTCTCTGTTTGCCTGTTTCCCCTCTTCTGTTTTCCTTGCTCTCATACTCTCTCCTTTTCTGTTTTTCCTGTTCTCTTCTGTTTCCTGCCTCTCTATAACTCTCTCCCTCTCTGTTTCCTGTTTCCCTCTCTCTGTTTCCTGCTCTCTTATAATCCTCTCCCTCTCTGTTTCCTGTTTCCCTCTCTCTGTTTTTCCTGCTCTCTATAACTTTCTTCCTCCTCTGTTTCCTGTTTCCTCTCCTCTGTTCCTGCTCTCCTATAATCTCTCCCTCTCTGTTTCCTGTTCCTCTCTCTGTTTCCTGCCTCTCTAAACTCTCTCCCTCTCTGTTCTGTTTTTCCCTGCTCTCTGTTTCCTGCTTCCTCTATAACTCTCTCCCTCTGTTTCCCCTTTTCCCATCTGGTTTTCCTGCTCTCTATATACTCTCTCCCTCTTCTGTTTTCCTGTTTCCCTCTCTCTGTTTCCTGGCTCTCTATAACTCTCTCCCTCTCTGTTCCTGTTTCCTCTCTCTGTTTTCCTGCTTCTCCTATAACTCTCTCCCTCTACCTGTTCCTGTTTTCCCGCTCTCTGTTTCCTGCTCTCTATAACTCCTCTCCCTCTCTGTTTCCTGTTTCGGCCGCTCCTGTGTTCCTGCTTCTCTATAACTCTCTCCTCTCTGTTTCCTGTTCCCTCTTCTGTTCTGCTCTCTATAATCTTCCTCTTGTTTCCGTTTCCCGCTCTCTGTTCCTGCTCTCCTATATACTTCTCCTCCCTCTTCTGTTCCTGTTTTCCCGCTCTCTGTTTCCTGGCTCTCTATAACTCTCTCCCTCTCGTTTCCTGTTTCCCT
>NW_019943100.1:0-8171 GCF_002910315.2 Salvelinus sp. IW2-2015
GGTGTCCTCTCATCTCTTCTAGATGTTCTCCTGTTCTCGTTGACGGTCTCTCTCGCTCTAAGTGTCTCCTGTTGTTGACGGTCTCTCCTCTCGTCTCTAGTGTCTCCTGTTGTTGACGTCTCTGCTCTCTCATCAGTGTCTCCTGTTGTTGCACGGTTCTCTCTCGCTCTAGTGTCTCCTAGTTGTTGCAGGGTCTCTCTCTCTCTCTAGTGTCTCTTCCTGTTTGTTGACGGTCTCTCTCTCCTCTAGTGTCTCCTGTTGTTGACGGTCTCTCTGCTCTCTCTAGTGTCTCCTGGTTGTTGACGCGTCTTCTCTCTAGTGTCTCACTGTTGTTGACGGTCTCTCGCTCTAGTTCTCCTGTTGTTGACGGTTCTCTCTCTCGCCTAGTGTCTCCTGTTGTTGACGGTGCTCTCTCTTTCTAGTTGTCTCTCCTTGTTGTTGACGGTCTCTCCTCGCTCTAGTGTCTCCTGTTGTTGACGGCTCTCTCTCCTCTCAGTGTCTCCTGTTGTTACGGATTCTCGTCTCTCTGTTCTCGGACTCTCTAGTGTCTTCCTAGTTTGTTTGACCGGTCTCTCTCTCTAGTGCTCTTCCTGTTGTTGACGTCTCTCTCCTCTCTAGGTCTCCTGTTTGTTGACGGCTCTCCTCTCTCGTCTTTAGTGTTCTGCCTGTTGTTGACGTCCTCTCTCGCTCTAGTGTCTCCTGTTGTTGACGCGTCTCTCTCTCTCTCTAGTGTCTCCTGTTGTTGACGGTCTCTCTCTCTAGTGTCTCCTGTTGTTGACGGTCTCTCTCTCGCTCTAAGTGTCTCCTGTTGTTGACGGCTCTCTCCTCTCGCTCTAGTGTCTCCTGTTGTGACGTCTCTCTCTCTCTAGTGTCTCCTGTTGTTGGACGGTCTCTCTCTCTCTCTAGTGTTCTCCTGTTGTTGACGGTCTGTCTCTCTCCTCCTTCTAGTGTCTCCTGTTGTTGACGGTCCTCTCTCTCTCCTCTAGTGTCTCCTGTTGCTTGACCGGATGTCTCTCTCGCTCCTAGTGTTCTCCTGTTGTTGACGGTCTCTCTCGCTTCTAGTGTCTCCCTGTTGTTGACGGTTCTCTCTCTCCTCTAGTGTCTCCTGTTGTTGACCGGTCTCTCTCTCGCTCTAGTGCTCTCCTGTTGTTGCACGGTCTCTCTCTAGTCTTCCTAGTGTTACCTCGTTCCTGTTGACGGTTCTCTCCTCGCTCTAGTGTCTCCTGATGTTGTTGACGGGTCTCTCTCTGCTCTGTGTACTTCCTGTTGTTGACGGTCTCTCTCTCTCGCTCTAGTGTCTCCTGTTGTTGACGGTCTCTCTCTCTTGCCTCTAGTGTTCCTCCCTGTTGTTGACGGTCTCTCTCCGCTCTCTCTAGTCGCTCCTAGTCTTGTTGACGGTGTCTCTCTCTGCTCTAGTGTCTCCTGTTTGTTGACGGTCTCTCTCCTCTAGTGTCTCCTGTTTGACCGGTTCTCTCTCTCTCTCTCTAGTGTCTTCCTGCTTGTTTACCGGTCTCTCTCTCGCTCTAGTGTCTCCTGTTGTTGACGGTCTCTCTCTCTCTCTAGTGTCTCCTGTTGTTGACCGTCTCCTCTCTCGCTTCTAGTGTCTCCTGTTGTGACGTCTCTCTCTCGCTCTAGTGTCTCCTGTTCGTTGCACACGGTTCTCCTCTCTCTCTCTAGTTGTCTCCTGTTGTTGACACGTCTCTCTCTCTCTAGTGTCTCCTGTTGTTGACGGCTCTCCTCTCTCTCTAGTGTCTCCTGTTGTTGACCGTCTCTCTTCTCGCCATCTAGTGTCTCCTGTTTTTGACGGTCTCTCTCTCTCTCCTCGTCGTCTCCTTTTTGGACGGTCTCTCTCTCCTCTCTCTAGTGTCTCCTGTTGTTGACGGTCTCTCTCCTCTCCTGTGTCCCTTGTTGTTGACGGTCTCTCTCTCTCTAGTGGTCTCCTGTGTTGACGGTCTCTCTCTCTCTCTCGTGTCTTCCTGTTGTTGACGGGTCTCTCTCTCTCTCTACAGTGTCTCCTGTTGTGACGGTCTCTCTCTCTCTCTAGTGTCCTCCTGTTGTTGACCGGTCTCTCTCTCTCTCTAGTGTCTCCTGTTGTTGACGGTCGTCTCTCTCTCTAGTGTCTCCTGTTGTTGACGGTCTCTCTCTCCTCTAGTGTCTCCTGTGTTGACGTCTCTCTCCTCTCTAGTAGTGTCTCCTGTTGTTACGGTCTCTCTCTCGCTCTAGTGTCTTCCTGTTGTTGACGGCGTCTCTCTCTCCTCTAGTGTCTCCTTGTGTTGACCGGATCTCTTCTCCTCTCTCTACGTGTCTCCTGTTGTGACGGTTCTCTCTCTCTCTCTCTAGTGTCTTCCTGTTGTGACACGGTCTCTCTCTCTCTCTAAGCTGTCTCCTGTTGTTGACGGCTCTCTCTCTCTCTAGTGTCTTCCTGTTGTTGACGGTCTCTCTCTCTCTAGTGTCTCCTGTTGTTGACGGTCTCTCTCTCTCTCTAGTGTCTCCTGTTGTTGACGGTCTCTCTCTCGCTCTAGTGTCTCCTTTTCACTCAACTTCATTTGTCTCTCTCTCCAGTTGTGAGGAAGCTGCAGGAGTTTGAGTTACCATACGTATCAGTCACCAGCTTACGAAGTTCAGAGTTCCACATCATCCTGCGGAAAAGGTATGACCTCTCTACTCTTCTACCCCTCTACACCGTGACTGTCACTTTCTATCTACTGGTCTAGATATGCAGCTCCAATCAGAACTAAAGTCACTTGGATTGAATAGCTAGCAATTAAATACAGCAAAAACACTCAAATGTTAACCACTTGGCTCTTTTAGGAAGAAGCAACGGTTACAAGGTTTCTCTCCTTCCAAGTACCGACAAGTGAGGACCATTCTGGATTCTCTAATCTAGCTACATAATCTCTTCCATAGATGATCTCGTGAAACCGTTTGACTACACCACAAACCTTGCCCAGAGTTGTCACCAGTACTGTACTTGTGACCTCACCAGACACTTGTGTATCCTGAGTTGTCCCAGTATGAGTCCAGCTGGMTTATATAAGTGAAGCCATATGGTACAGAGAGAAGTATAAGAGATTGACTGAAGAGCGAAGAGTTTTATCATGAGCAAAAAAAAATACTTCAAAGATTTCAGTCTCTGGTCGTCTGGCTACCATGTGTGTTAGTGACGTGAAGTTTTTCTGTCTGCAGACTGAGGCCTGATAACTTCTCTCCCTCCTCGACTTTTAACACCTGTCTTATTTCAACTTCCTCTGTCTCTCTCTCTCTCTCTGCTTCTCTTATCTTCCTCTCTCACTGTCCCCCCTCTCGCTTCGGCTCTCTCGTTCTCTCTCTCTCGCACGCTCTCTTTCTCTCTCTCCTTGCACTGACTCATCACTATGCAGTTGTACTAAGGGGTGTTAAACTGGTCGGATTACAGTTGTACTAAGGGGTGTTAAACTGGTCGGATTACGGTTGTATTAAGGGGTGTTAAACTGGTCAGATTACGGTTATATTAAAGGGTGTTAAACTGGTCGGATTACAGTTGTACTAAGGGGTGTTAAACTGGTCGGATTACAGTTGTATTAAAGGGTGTTAAACTGGTCGGATTACAGTTGTATTAAGGGGTGTTAAACTGGTCAGATTACAGTTGTATTAAGGGGTGTTAAACTGGTCAGATTACGGTTGTATTAAAGGGTGTTAAACTGGTTAGATTACAGTTGTATTAAAGGGTGTTAAACTGGTCAGATTACGGTTGTATTAAAGGGTGTTAAACTGGTTAGATTACAGTTGTATTAAAGGGTGTTAAACTGGTTAGATTTATAGTTGAATCGCAGGTGGATTAAGTTTGAAGTATTAGTAATGTTCAGTACACAGGTACAGTGAAATGTCTTTCAGCTCCATATCCAACAATACAGTGAAATGTCTTTCAGCTCCATATCCAACAATACAGTGAAATGCCTTTCAGATCCATATCCACAATACAGTGAAATGCCTTTCAGATCCATATCCAACAATACAGTGAAATGCCTTTCAGCTCCATATCCAACAATACAGTGAAATGCCTTTCAGATCCATATCCAACAATACAGTGAAATGTCTTTCAGATCCATATCCAACAATACAGTGAAATGTCTTTCAGATCCATATCCAACAATACAGTGAAATGCCTTTCAGCTCCATATCCAACAATACAGTGAAATGCCTTTCAGATCCATATCCAACAATACAGTGAAATGTCTTTCAGCTCCATATCCAACAATACAGTGAAATGCCTTTCAGCTCCATATCCAACAATACAGTGAAATGCCTTTCAGCTCCATATCCAACAATACAGTGAAATGCCTTTCAGATCCATATCCAACAATACAGTGAAATGTCTTTCAGCTCCATATCCAACAATACAGTGAAATGTCTTTCAGATCCATATCCAACAATACAGTGAAATGCCTTTCAGCTCCATATCCAACAATACAGTGAAATGCCTTTCAGATCCATATCCAACAATACAGTGAAATGTCTTTCACATCCATATCCAACAATACAGTGAAATGCCTTTCAGCTCCATATCCAACAATACAGTGAAATGTCTTTCAGCTCCATATCCAACAATACAGTGAAATGCCTTCAGCTCCATATCCAACAATACAGTGAAATGCCTTTCAGCTCCATATCCAACAATACAGTGAAATGTCTTTCAGCTCCATAATCCAACAATACAGTGAAATGCCTTTCAGCTCCATATCCAACATACAGTGAAATGCCTTTCAGCTTCCATATCCAACAATACAGTGAAATGTCTTTCAGCTCCATATCCAACAATACAGTGAAATGTCTTTCAGATCCATATCAACAATCAGTGAAATGCCTTTCAGCTCCATATCCAACAATACAGTGAAATGCCTTTCAGTCCATATCCAACAATACAGTGAAAAGTCTTTCAGATCCATATCCAACAATACAGTGAAATGCCTTTCAGCTCCATATCCAACAATACAGTGAAATGTCTTTCAGCTCCATATCCAACAATACAGTGAAATGCCTTTCAGCTCCATATCCAACAATACAAGTGAAATGCCTTTCAGCTCCATATCCAACAATACAGTGAAATGTCTTTCAGCTCCATATCCAACAATACAGTGAAATGCCTTTCAGCTCCATATCCAACAATACAGTGAAATGCCTTTCAGCTCCATATCCAACAATACAGTGAAATGCCTTTCAGCTCCATATCCAACAATACAGTGATCAATATCCATGTAGCACTAAAAATAACAAGGTAGAACAAAAACACACAAAGTAAGAAGCTTTATGGATGGTCAGTTCCATACCATACTATGTACAGGGTCAGTTCCAGTACCATATTACCAATTGTGCAGGGATACTGGAGTGATGGAGGTAGATATGTATAGGGGTAAGGGACAGGGATACTGGAGTGATGGAGGTAGATATGTATAGGGGGAAGGTGACAGGATACTGGAGGATGGAGGTAGATACGTATAGGGGTAAGGTGACAGGATACTGGAGTGATGGAGGTAGATATGATAGGGGTAAGGAGACAGGGATACTGGAGTGATGGAGGTAAGGATATGTATGGGGTAAGGGGACAGGATACTGGAGTGATGGAGGTAGAAGTATAGAGGGGAAGGTGACAGGGATACTGGAGTGATGGAGGTAGATATTGTATAGGGGTAAGGGGACAGGGATCTGAGTGATGGAGGGTAGATATGTATAGGGGGAAGGTGACAGGGATACTGGAGTGATGGAGGTAGATATTGTATAGGGGTAAGGTGACAGGGATACTGGAGTGATGGAGGTAGATATGTATAGGGGTCAGGTGACTAGGCAACAGGATAGAAGATAAATAGAGTAGCAGCAGTTTGTATAGGAGTGGGTGTGTAGAGTCAGTATAAATGCATATTATGTGTGAGTGTGCAAAGCTGTCATCATGGAAAACAGGTTAATTACTTTGAAGAATCTAAAATATTTTTAGAGTTTTAACTTTTTTGGTTACTACATGATTCCATATGTGTTATTTCATAATTTTGATGCCTTCACTATTATTCTACAATGTAGAACAAATTAAGAAAAACCCTTGAATGAGTAGGTGTGTCTAAACTTGACTGTGTGTTTCTTAATTTTATACAGCAAAGGTAATAACACAGTTACACGTGCTAGTTTTCTGCACCTTTATTCCCTACTCCACAACCAGTGCTGTTTTTAAGGCATACCAGTCAAAATACAGTAGACTTATGTCCTACAGAAGTCAGGAGGACTTGAGTGGAGATGTTGAGTTTCACTGTAAGGCCTGAGCTGGTCTGGGTCGTATCTTCAGTGTGGTTCTAGTAGTATTCGTCCTCCAGGTTAGGTATGTAAGGGCTTTGTAGGAGGTAGGGCGGCAGACGAGGGGCCATAGGCCTCACACCATAATCGTCAAAAAGGCTGATGTGGTCCTTAACAAGATGAGGGTCAGACATCAGCTCCAGATTGGCAGTCTCCTCCCCCCTACCTCTGTTCCTTAGGGGTGCTGCCAGACCTCCACCAATCAGAACCAAGATCAGGAGGAGAGCCATCTAATCACAGGTGCTCATCAGAACCACTATTTTTAAATGGCAACAAAGATTAGTCTGATACACAACGCTATAAAACCTAGTGATATAGAATGAGTCTGAAAGACAACACTATAGAACCTAGTGATATAGAATGAGTCTGATACACAACACTATAAAACCTAGTGATATAGAATGAGTCTGAAAGACAACTATAGAACCTAGTGATATAGCATGAGTCTGATAGACAACACTATAGAACCTAGTGATATAGAATGAGTTTGATAGACAACACTATAAAACCTAGTGATATAGAATGAGTCTGATAGACAACACTATAACACCTATTGAAAGTGGAAAAACTATAAACACAAATACCTTTTATTGCCACTTAGCACCTCCCCTCCAAGAGCACCTGTGGTTGTTTGTGGAATACCTTAATCACTCCTGATACTTAATTTTACTAAATTATTTTAACAACCAATTGCTTGATTGCTTAGCCAGTCGATAATGACAAGCTAGAGTTAATTAAAATATTTAACCTCGTTGCATTCTGTGATGTCATAATGAGGCATGTCATCACAAACCGTTCTAAGGCTTCTCAGGATTAGTGGCAGAACATTGGCTACTCTCTGCAGCCAATCATAGTCAGCAATGGTACCGCTCCAGTTTATGGACCTAAAAGCCTATGATGATAATAAGACTTATTAAGATGAGAATATCATGATACCTTCTCTAAAATGCTCTTTTAATGGACACTCAGTCTTATTCCTTCCCATAAACTGACAGAAGATGTCGAACAACATTGAATATCCCCAAATCCAACCCAAAATATTACTCAATGCTTCTATGAATTTGAACAAGGCCCTCCACCACACATGTATTACATGTGAAATGAAAACCCTCAGAACAATCAGCTTTCAAAGCATTCAGGGGAACACGTCCCATATAATGCTGTGACTGAAGCAGACACTGTGGTTGTGACTGAAGCAGACACTGTGGTTGTGACTGAGGCAGACACTGTGGACTCTGACTCAGAGCAGACACTGTGGTTGTGACTGAAGCAGACACTGTGGTTGTGACTGAAGCAGACACTGTGGTTGTGACTCTGTATATTGTTGTGATATAGCCTGGTCCTAAACCTGCTGTATATATGTTGTGAATAATAGCCCTGGTCCTAAACCTGCTGTATATATGTTGTTGATATAGCCTGGTCCTAAACCTGCTGTATATAATGTTGTGATATAGCCTGGTCCTAAACCTGCTGTATATATGTTGTTGATAATAGCCTGGTCTAAACCTGCTGTATATATTGTTGTGATATAGCCTGGTACTAAACCTGCTGTATATATGTTGTGATATAGCCTGGTCCTAAACCTGCTGTATATATGTTTGTGATATAGCCTGGTACTAAACTGCTGTATATATGTTGTGATATAGCCTGGTCCTAAACCTGCTGTATGTATGTTGTGATATAGCCTGGTCACTAAACCTGCTGTATATATGTTGTGATATAGCCTGGTCCTAAACCTGCTGTAATATATGTTTGATATAGCTGGTACTAACGCTGCTGTATATATGTTGTGAATAGCCTGGTCTAAACCTGCTGTATATATGTTTGTGATATAGCCTGGAAATTACTATATG
>NW_019943100.1:8196-18533 GCF_002910315.2 Salvelinus sp. IW2-2015
TGAAAGCAGACACTATGCGTTGTGACTGAACAGGACCTGTGGACTCTGACTCTAGAGCAGACATGTGGTTGTTGACTGAAAGCCGCAGGACACTGTGGTTTGTGACTGAAGCAGACACTGTGTGGAACTTCAGTGAATCCAAGAGCAGCTCACATGTGGTTGTTCGACTGAGAAAGCAGAAACAACTGTGGTGATGAGACATCGAAGAAAGCCAGCATGAAGCTAAGCGGTTGACTGAACGACATGTTGAGTCGCGTTGCTGACTGCGTCCGAGCAACTCTATTGTGAATCGACAAGGCAGGAACGGTGGTTGTGAACTGAAGCAGACAGACTGTGGTTGTGTCACTGAGCAGACACTTGGGATGTGTGACTGACAGTAGGAGCAGTCACTGGTTAGAGCAGAGTACAGACATGTGTTTGTCGATGACGCAATGTGCTGTGTGCTTCCCTCATCTTACCTAATAAACAAGACCATTAGTCCAGTACACAATCACTTAGCTGATTTTGAACTAACACTGGCTGGCTGGCTGGCTGGCTGGGGCTGGTTGGCTGCCATTCCAGGCTACTAAGCCAGCAGGTGTAGCTCATGATCAGACTTAATGAGCGATTTCATACCCAACAAAGAGTACAACAGCCTCCTCATCAACACATTAACGTTTTATTAAATGCTCGAAATTAAACGTGAACAGCCAAATATGATTGCTTTTTTATTTTTTTTTAACTTCCATCACAAATGGTGTTTTGATTGAATTTTCAGGCTTCAAGTTCTTGGCTGCTGTCCATTTGTTGGTGTTCAAGCATTCTCATTCCTCTCTCTCTTGTTGTGTTTCTAGTTACTAGGGACAATACGGTGTAATGAACAGTGATGTAATACGACAACCGAGTGGCGACTAAATCTACTGATACGCTCAGCGTGAGGGTCCGCAGGTCAAAGGTCATACCGGTTTGTCTTGCTGGGCTTTTTTTCCCCCTTTTCATTTGGGGTAGATGGGTATTTTGAATGAATCAAGTAGGTGTAAGATCAGGTTTGTGTTTTAGATCATTTTTGATTTTAAATCTCCTGTATATACCTGAAACTTGCTTCCTCTTTGGGCTTGTGATGATACCCAGTATTGACATGTTGTGTTCCAGGGCAAAAACACAAAGCAGACCAAACTCTTTGTTTCCTTTTAAAAACCTGCTGTTGTAACTAAGTGTTGTTGATATAGCCTGGTCCTAAACCTGCTGTCTTTATGTGTGTGAATATACTGGTCCTAAACCTGCCTGTATATATGTTGTGATATTAGCCTGGTCCTAAACCTGCTGTATATAAATGTTGTGATATAGCCTGGTCCTAAACCTGCTGTATGTATGTTGTGTGATTATAGCCTGGTCCTAAACTGCTGTTATATATGTTGTGATATAGCCTGGTCCTAAACCTGCTGTATGTACATATGTTGTGATATAGCCTGGTACTTAAACCTGCTGTATGTAATCATGTTGTGATATAGCGCCTGGTCTAAACCTGCTGTATATATGTTGTGGATATAGCCTGGTCCTAAACTGCTGTATAAATGTTGTGATAATAGCCTGGTCCTAAACCTGCTGTATGTAATTTGTGATATAGCCTGGTCCTAAACCTGCTGTATATATGTTGTGATATAGCCTGGTCCTAAACCTGCTGTATTGTACACAGTGTTGTGATATATGCCTGGTACTAAACCTGCTGTATGTCACATTGGTTGTGATATAGGGCCTGGTCCTAAACTGGATTTAGGATGCTGTCCTTCCCGGCTGGTATGTTATAACATGTTATATTGTGCCAATGCCATTAAAGCGATGCTGGTCCTAACCTTGCTGTATAAAATGTTGTGATTATTGAGCTGTCTAAACCTGCTGTATGTAACACCTGTTGTGATAATAGCCTGGTCCTAAAGCTGTGGTAACATGTGTATATATCCTGGTCCTAAAAACCTTTGGCTGTATTTGTAACAGCATGTTGTGATATAGCGCTGGTCCTAAACCTGCTGTATATATGTTGTGATATAGCCTGGTCCTAAACCTGCTGCTATGTAACACATGTTGTGATATAGCTGTTCTAAACGCTGCTGTTATAGTTAACCTGTTGTGAATATAGCCTGGTGCTAAGCCTGCTGTATTATGTTGTGATATAGCCTGGTCCTAAACCTGCTGTTATATTGTTGTGCATATAGCCTGGTCTAAACCTTGCTAGTACTACTATGTTGTGATATAGCCTGGTCCTAAACCTGCTGTATGTAACATCATGTTGTGATATAGCCTGGTCCTAAACCTGCTGTTATATGTTGTGATATAGGCCTGGTCCTAAACCTGGCTGTATATATGTTGTGATAATAGCCTTGGTCTAAACTGCTGTATATATGTTGTGATATAGCCTGGTACTAAACCTGCTGTATGTAACACATGTTTGATATAGCCTGGTCCTAAACCTGCCTGTATACACTGTTGTGTGATATAGCCGGTTCTAACATGCTGTATATTGTAAATCGATTATCAGCCTGGTTAACTAAACCCTGCTGTACTTAATATGTGTGATATAGGCCCTGGTCCTTAAACCATGCTGTATTTACATGTTGTGATATACCGCCTGGTCTAACCTGGCTGATGTAACCAGTGTTTGATAATAGGCCTGGTCCTAAACTCTTGTATATATTGTTTTGATATAGCCTGGTCTATAAACTGCTGTAATGTAACACATGTTGGTGATATAGCCTGTCCTAATACCTGCTTAATAGTTGATATATCTTGTCTACCTGATGCTCTGTGTTATAGAGCCTTAAACCTGCTCAGTTATGTTGTGATATAGCCTGGTCCTAAACCTGCTGTATGTAACACATGTTGTGATACTATATGTGACTCTGGATGATAACATAATGATGTTTGTTTCCAACATTAAGACTGTTTTACTAAAGAAGTTAAACCTGTTTTGTGTTTTGTTCCCTTGCCACAATACTAACAAGTATTGCGATACTAGTATCGTCCCAGTCCTACTTCCTTACTGGTATGCCCCAAATGGCACCCTACTGCCTATATAGGGCCCATAGGCCTCTTGTCAAAAGTAGTGCACTATATAGGGAATAGGGCCCTGGTCTGAAGTAGTGCACTATATAGGGAATAGGGCTCTGGTCTAAAGTAGTGCACTATGTAGGGAATAGGGTTCTGGTCTATAGTAGTGCACTATATAGGGAATAGGGCCCTGGTCTAAAGTAGTGCACTATATAGGGAATAGGGCCCTGGTCTAAAGTAGTGCACTATATAGGGAATAGGGTGCCATTTGGGAAGTAGCCATGTCTTTCTGTAGCAACATCCCCTTACCCAGATACAGCAGCAACAGGATGGTTTCCTAAGCATTTCAGAGATGTTTCATCTGATCTGGCTGCTGTCTTGGCTCTGTGTGGGGGCTTAGCTAATGTTGTGGGCCAAAGGATGCACAATTTTATTGGAAAGAGAGAATTGGCAAGTGTCTGTTTTGCCTGTGTGTGTGTGTGTGTCATTGACTTGTATATGTGTGTATGCAGCTGCCAACGGTGTATATTTTGGTGTTGAATTAAACAGTAGAATAGTTAATTTTGGACTTAAACTGAGTAACAGTTGTATCTAAAGCCTCTACGAGGATGGTTTGGAGCAGAAAGATGAACCTTGTCTCTCTCTTCTCCCTAGACGGTGTCGGACATAGATAGAGGCTGGATCCTCGTTAACAAGGACCAGCACAGACAGCTTAAATCACTGCAGGAGAAAGGCTCCAAGAAAGAAGTAAGCAAGACTGTCTCCTAGAACTATATCCTTCTTCTTCTACCAAGCTGGTGTAGAGTGACAGTATTATAGCAGAAGAAGAAGTTGAATGGGTTGGAGGCAAACTCTCCTGTGTAGTTGTTTATAAAGTGGAGCAATGGCTTCCAATCAACTACATAGTAACTTTGTAGGTAGTCGCACAATTTAGTAGTTAACCGATGTATCTCCAATACTCCCTTCAGGAAGATATTTTAGATTAAAAATGAAGCTATTGAAGAAGACCTTTTCAAAAGGTTGTGGCCAGTGGTGTAGCCATTGTCTTTCTGCCTGCTCTCTCTCTTTCCAGTTCATTCTGCTAGTTCTTGTCTTTCTGCCTGCTCTCTCTCTCCAGTTTATTCTGCTAGTTCATGTCTTTCTGCCTGTTTCTGCAGTTCATTCAGCTAAGATTTCTGCCTGTTTCTCCAGTTCATTAGGCTAGGCCATGTCTTTCTGCCTGTTTCTCCAGTTCATTAGGCTAGTTCATGTCTTTCTACCTGTTTCTCCAGTTCATTAGGCTAGGCCATGTCTTTCTGCCTGTTTCTCCAGTTCATTAGGCTAGGGTCATGGTCTTTCCTACCTGTTCTCCAGTTCATTAGGCTAGGTCATGTCTTTCTGCCTGTTTCTTCCCGAGTTCATTAGCTTAAAGCCACTGTCTTCTTGCCTGTTTCTCCAGTTCTTAGGCTAAGGCCATGTCTTTAACCTGTTTTCTCCAGTTAGTTCTTTCTGCCTGTTTCTCTTCCCAGTTCATTAGGCTAGGCCATGTCTTTCCTGCTGCTTTCCAGTTCATTAGTAGTTCATGTCTTTCTACCCTGTTTTCCAGTTCTAGGCTAGGCCATAGTCTTTCTGCCTGTTCTCCGTCAATTGGCTAGTCCTGTCTTTCTACCTGTTTCGCTAGTTCATGTCTTTCTACCCTGTTTCTCCCAGTTTCATTAGGCTAGTTCAGTTTTCTACCTGTTTTCCCCAGTTATTTAGGCTAGGTCATGTCTTTCTGCCTGTTTCCCAGGTCATGTCTTTCTACCTGTTTCTCCTCCAGTTCATTAGGCTAGCCAGACGCTGAAGTACTTTTGCTACATCCAGTTTGACCCCCGTGCGTGACCGCGACTCTCCCAGAGAAGGGCTTGTCACGTGATCGTCTCTGCAGGCAACAACGAGCTTAACTTCCAGGTCAAGCTGCCCAATGAACAGATGAAGGGGGAGCTTCAAGGTCACGCGCATGAAGTGCTGGCGGTCACTTCGTCTGTAAGTAACCCTAAACCCGCAAATTAAGTTACTCGACTCTCTATTTTAAGTGTCCTCTGAACGCTGATTGGAGTAGGGGAATTTGTTCTTCTACGGTCAATTTAACAGGAACAATTTCAGAATTCGGTTATAATCCATCAAATTTATGACCGAATTGGTGTTAGCGTGACCTCTCACCTTTCCTCCCCCTCTCATTAACACAAGTGTGGTCCTCCTACAGTGTGCCACACACATGCTTCTATTCCCTCCTCCTCTGGCTCCTCTGGGTAAACTGCTGACCTCCATCACAACCACTTTATAATAATAATTTAATTTATATAGCCCTTCGTACATCAGCTGATATCTCAAAGTGCTGTACAGACCCAGCCTAAAACCCCAAACAGCAAGCATGCAGGTTGTAAGCAGGCCTGGCTAGGAAAACACTCCCTAGAAAGGACAAACCTAGGAAGAAACCTAGAGAGGAACCAGGCTATGAGGGGTGGCGCAGTCCTCCTTCTGGCTGTGCCGGGTGGAGATTATAAGAACATGGCCAAGATGTTCAAATGTTCATAAATGACCAGCATGGTCAAATAATAATAATCACAGTAGTTATCGAGGGTGCAGAAGTCAGCATCTCAGGAGTAATGTCAGTTGGCTTTTTAGCAACGTCCGGTGAACAGGTCAGATTCATAGCCACGTGCAGGCGAACAGTTGAAAACTGGAGCAGCAGCACGGCCAGGTGTACTGGGGACAGCAAGGAGTCATCATGCCATGTAGTCCTGAGGCATGGTCCTAGGGCTCAGGTCTCCGAGAGAGAGAAAGAAAGGAAGAAGGAGAATAGAATTAGAGAGAGCATAACTTATTACCACAGGACACCGAATAAGACAGGAGAAGTCCTTCCAGATATAACAAACCTGACCCTAGCCCCCGACATACATTAACTCTGCAAGAATATACTGGAGGCTGAGACAGGAGGGGTCAAGGAGAACTGTGGCCCCATCCGATGCATCCCGGACAGGGCCAAACAGGAAGGATATAACCCACCACTTTGCCAAAGCACAGCCCCCACACCAATAGAGGGATAACTTCACACCTGACTCTCTGAGACATAAGGCCGATATAGCCACCCAAAGATCTCGCACGGCACAACAAGGGGGGCGACACCGACAGGAAGATCACGCAGTGACTCAAGCCTCAGTGACGCACCCCTCCTAGGGAGCATGAAAAGCACCAGTAAGCCAGTGACAGCCCCTGTAATGGGTTAGAGGCAGAGAATTGTGGAGAGAGGAACCGGCCAGGGCAGAGACGGCAAGGTGGTTCGTGCTCAGAGGCCTTTCGTCACACTTCACACTCCTGGGCCAGACTACACTCAATCATAGGACCTACTGAAGAGATAAGTCTTCAGTGAAGACTTAAAGGTTGAGACCGAGCCTGCGTCTCTCACATGGGTAGGCAGACCGTTCCATAAAAATGGAGATCTATAGGAGAAAGCCTTGCCTCCAGCTGTTTGCTTAMAAATTCTAGGGACAWTWAGGAGGCCTGCYTCTTGTGACCGTAGCGTACGTGTAGGTATGTACGGCAGGACCAACTCGGAAAGATAGGTAGGAGCAGGCCCATGTAACGCTTTGTAGGTTAACAGTAAAACCTTGAAATCGGCCCTTGCCTTAACAGGAAGCCAGTGTAGGGAGGCTAGCACGAGTTAAAAGGCACCTCTATAAAGCACTCATAACCTCATAAAGCACCTCTCTAACTCTATAAAGCACCTCTCTAACCTCTATAAAGCACCTCTCTAACCTCTATAAAGCATCTCCTCTAACCTCTATAAAAGCACCTCTCTAACCTCTATAAAGCATCTCTCTAACCTCTATAAACCACCTCTAAACCTCTATAAAGCACCTCTCTACACCTCTATAAAGCATCTCTTCTAACCCATCTATAAGCACCTCTCTAACCTCTATAAAGCACCCTCTAACCTCTTAACATCTCTCTAAACCTTATAAAGCACCTCTATACCTCTATAAAAGCACCTCTCTAGACCTCTATAAAGCACCTCTCTAACCTCTATAAAGCACCTCTCTAACCTCTATAAAGCACCTCTCTAACCTCTATATAGCACTCTCTAACCTCTAAAACTCTAACTCTATTAAAGCACCTCTCTAACCTCTATAAAGCATCTCTCTAACCTCTATAAAGACCTCTCTAACCTCTATAAAGCACCTCTATAAATCACCTCTATAAATCACCTCTATAACCTCTATTAAAGCACCTCTCTAACCCTATAAATCACCTCTCTAACCTCTATAAACACCTCCTAACCTCTATAAAGCACCTCTCTAACCTCATAAAAGCACCTCTCTAACCTCTATAAAGCACCCTCTTAAACTCTATAAAAACACTCTCAAACTCTATTAAGCACCTCTCTAAACCTCTATAAAAGCACCTCTCTAACCTCTATAAAGCACCTCTCTAACCTCATAAAGCACCTCTCTAACTCTATAAAAGCACCTCTCTAACCTCTATAAAAGCCCTCTCTACCTATAAAGCACCTCTCTAACCTCTATAAAGCACCTACTATAAATCGACCTCTCTAACCTCTAAGCACGCTATCTCAAAACCCATAAATCACCTACTCCTAACCTCTAAAAATCACCTCTCTAACCTCTATAAAGCACCTCTCTAACCTCTATAAAGCAGCTCTCTAACCTCTCTAACCTCTATAAAGCATCTCTATAACCTCTATAAATCACCTCTCTAACCTCTCTAACCTCTATAAATCACCTCTCTAACCTCTCTAACCTCTATAAATCARCTCCTATAAGGTTCCGAGTTCCAAACTGCCTCTGGAAGCAACGTCAGCACAAGAACTGTTCATCGTTAGATTCATGAAATGGGTTTCCGTGGACGAGCAGCCGCACGCACACAAGCTTAAAATCTTGAAGTGGTGTAAATAGTTTCCCTGGAGTGATGAATCACGCTTCACCATCTGGCAGTCCGACGGACAAATCTGGGTTTGGCGGATGCCAGGAAAACGCTACCTGCCCCAGTGCATAGTGCCAACTGTAAAGTTTGGTGGAGGAGGAATAATGGTCTGGGGATGTTTTTCATGGTTCGGGCCCCTTAGTTCCAGTGAGGGGAAATCTTAACGCTACAGCATACAATGACATTCTAGATGATTCTGTGCTTCCAACTTTGTGGCAAGTTTGGGGAAGGCCCTTTCCTGTTTCAGCATGACAATGCCTCAGTGCACAAAMCAAGGTCCATACAGAAATAGTTTGTTGAGATGGGTGTGGAAGAACTTGACTGGCCTGCACAAAGCCCTGACCTCAACCCCATCGAACACCTTTGGGATGAATTGGAACYCCGACTGCGAGCCAGGCCTAATCGCCCAACACCCGTGCCTAACCTCACTAATGCTCTTGTGGCTGAAAGGCATCCAGTTGGTAACAGGGAACATGGTTTAGTTCTGTCCCACCCCCCCCCATTACATGGACCAGTAGTTAACGGTACTAGTAAACTCCCCCTCAGGGATCCCAGTCATATTTAATGAGTGTTCCTCTCCAAACAAACGATTTCCAAAACATCCTAATGCATCAGCTGTGCATTAATAGGAGAAGCATCTGAAAAACACATCTCAAATTGGAACAAGAGATGCTATTCTATCTCATTACCCAGGGGGCTTGAGGAGGAAGTGGAAACAGACTGTGTTTCCAGAAGGAGACTCGGTCTAGTGAGCACTATGATGAGAGACGTTGCATATCTGTCCCAAATGACCCACTGCAGACTGGAGAGCCCTTAAGTACAGACTGAACACTAATGGGAGACGAGTCCCCGTCTCCAGGGAATTGTGTGTGTTTGAAACATCCTGCAAACAAGGGTTTGATAATGAAGGGGGTTTTGGAGGAGATGACAAGGCCGGACACAGTCTGTGTTCCAAATGGCACCCTATTCTCTACATAGTGCACTACTTTAGACCAGAGCCTTATTCTCTACATAGTGCACTACTTTTMACCTGAGTCCTATGCTCACAGCCAGGCCGGGATTCCATCTGATTGTCCTTCAATCAGGGAAGCTATACCCTCTGTCCTTTAGCAAACATTACATTCTCTGTAGTGTAGGCATTAATTAGCTGCACAGACTGCTTGAGTTGGGATGATGATGGTGGTGGTGGTGTCCAACCATAGTGACCCTGTCCCCTTCCCCAACCACAGCAGGTCCCGGTAGTGAACGGCTCATCCTCCCCAACCCTGGCCCCCTGCTCCTCAGCCAAGTGTGAGGTGAAGTTGGAGCTGGCCTTCGAGTATCTGATGAGCAAAGATCGTCTCCAGTGGGTCACCATCACCAGCCCACAGGTCAGAGGTTAGGGTTTTAGAGGTCAGGTCAATATGGAGTCACCCAAAAGGTAGGAGTTTGACCTCTGCTGCTAATGAATGAAATATCTACAGTTAGTGGTGTGTGTGTGTGTGTTTTCAGGCAATCATGATGAGCATCTGTCTTCAGTCCATGGTTGATGAGCTGATGGTGAAGAAGTCAGGGGGCAGCATCAAGAAGGTGCGTGTTAGGTCTTTGGTGATGGGACAGATACACTTTAACTAGTCTGTCATGTTCTGACTTCCTGTATTCATTATGTCTTGTTCAGATGCTAAGGAAACGTCACAATGGCTCCCTACATCGGTCCGAAAGTCAGCAAGCTGTGAAATCCCCCCCTCTACTGGTGAGAACGGGGACTGCACAGGTCTATGATATATGCCACTGTGATTATGCCCGGAGGGGGAACACGTTTAGCTGTTTTGAATGGAAAGATCTTCTACTTGATGTTTCACCTTGTTTGTGACCTTCCTCTCCCCTGCAGGACTCTCCTGACCCAAACCGAGACCAGATTGTCAAACTCTCAGTGAGTAATGTTTCTGCTTTGATCTCCCAAATGTCAAGTCCACAGAATTACATAGAGAATCACAATTAACAGTAAATCATTTGATCTCTATGGTTGAGTCGCTGTTTTAGGTGGCTGGGGGTTGATATGGAAATGTGTAAGTGACTGTTGCTCTAACACGATGTCTCTGTTTCTCTCAGACCAAGCTGAGCTCTGTGTCTCTCAGAGGGATCAGCGCCTCCAACTCAGCCAATGACATCAGCGGCAACGATTTCCATGGCAACTATGCCTTCGAGGGGATCGGGGATGATGACCTGTAATATCCCCCCCCCCACCCCCCCACCTCCACCTGTCGAACACAACCTGCAGAGATTCCAAGCTGAGCCGAGCGGATTGTCTGATTCTGTAAGATTGTAGCCCTTCCTGGGAGTCTGCTGCCTGCCTTAAGATCAGTCTTGTC
>NW_019943100.1:19183-21061 GCF_002910315.2 Salvelinus sp. IW2-2015
TTAGAATAAGTCATGTATAGTCTCGTCACTCTGTCCAGCTAGATAAGTAATTTACAGTCTCTTCACTCTGTCCAGCTAGATAAGTCATTTATAGTCCCTTCACTCTGTCCAGCTGATAAGTCATGTATAGTCTCGTCACTCTGTCCAGCTAGATAAGTAATTTATAGTCTCTTCACTCTGTCCAGCTAGATAAGTCATTTACAGTCTCTTCACTCTGTCCAGCTAGATAAGTCATTATAGTCCCTTCACTCTGTCTAGCTAGATAAGTCATGTTATAGTCTCGTCACTCTGTCCAGCTAGATAAGTCATTATAGTCTCGTCACTCTGTCCAGCAGATAAGTATTTACAGTCTCTTCACTCTGTCCAGCTAGAATAAGTCATTACAGTCTTCTTCAACTCTGTCCAGCTAGATAAGTCATTTCACGTCTCTTCACTCTGTCCAGCTAGATAAGTCATTTACAGTCTCTTCATTCTGTCCAGCTAGATAAAGTCATTTACAGTCTCTTCACTCTGTCCAGATAAGATAAGTCATTTATTATAGTCTCCTTCACTCTGTCCAGCTAGCTGACAGTCATAGAAACGAAGCTGGGACAGGAATCTAGTAAAATTCCAGAAGTGATGGATATGGAACTATTGTTTGCCCATTTTGACGGCACAAAATAACACATTTTGAGTGTGGCCCACTGGACCTCAGTGAAGATCGAATCCGGCCCGAGGAGAACCAACCAATTATACTTTAACCGACCAGCAAAATAAAGTCCTAAAAGATACGTTTTAAATCGTTCCTTTCTGTTCCTTTTTAAACCTCCTGAAATCAATTTTTTTCCCCCTTAATTTAGCTTGACATTAAATGACTTCCAAATGGATAGAGCAGGCAAGTTACAGTATATACATGCATTAGACGCTGTAGGGTGCAACTTGCGACAGAAATTTGCGGTGAGGAGAGCGCTGGGTATGTTGTTATGACGTACATTATTGAATTAGACCACTGAATATAACCTACGGAGGAGCGGCTTCTGGTAAGGACTTCAGAGAGTTGGCTTAACTAACGTTGGACCAGAGCTAGCTAACGTTGGACCAGAGCTAGCTAACGTTGGACCAGAGCTAGCTAACGTTGGACCAGAGCTAGCTAACGTTGGACCAGAGCTAGCCCTTGACCATAACTCCGTTCCATTACATTACACATAATGCCGCCTAGAGTTTTTGAGACCAGGACCAGAGCTAGCTAACAAGGTTGTGTGTGTGCAGAGCGGCACCAGCATTAAAGTAAAAATGTCTTACCTATTTTGTGTTTGTTAATAAATACAATGTGAAAACGTGATAACTACAGTATCCTTACCTAGCATTGAAAAAGTTCATCCATTCTAATAAAAAAATRGAATTTCTGAATTATGCTTGTAACATCAGTCGCTACAGTAGACTATGCTTCAGAGGGAGGGGCAGGTAGCCTACAAACACACTGGCAAAGATTTTCAGCTGGCAGACACTGGAATAACTTCCTGGGTGATAAAGTGAGGGCTTTGTTGCGTTCTTTTTTTTTTTTTMTGGGACTGAAAAATACCCAGAATGTAAAAGAGCGTTATCAACCGGTTCCCATGCTTTTAGAAGAACGGTTCTGTTCTGGAACAGTATTGATCACTTCCGTTCTCGGTTCTGGTTCTGTTCCTCAGAAAATTTTGTTATTTTTCTGTCCTGTTCCCTGAACCAGTTCCAACCCCTGGTCTTCATAGATTACTTTCTACCATAGAGCATCCTGACATTCCTTCATTCTACCATAGAGCATCCTGACATTCCTTCATTCTACCATAGAGCATCCTGACATTCCTTCATTAGCTATTCCTCACATTCCTTCAATTCTACCAATAGAGCATCCTCACA
>NW_019943100.1:21331-74958 GCF_002910315.2 Salvelinus sp. IW2-2015
TCTACCATAGAGCATCCTGACATTCCTTCATTCTACCATAGAGCATCCTGACATCTCCTTCATTTCTACCATAGAGCATCCTGACATTCCTTCATTCTACCATAGAGCATCCTGACATTCCTTCATTCTACCATAGAGCATCCTGACATTCCTTCATTCTACAATAGAGCATCCTGACATCTTTTCATTCTACCATAGAGCATCCTGACAATTCCATTCTACCATAGAGCATGCCTCACATTCCTTCATTCTACCATAGAGCATCCTACATTCCTTCATTCTCCATAGGCATCCTCACTTCCTTATTCTACCATAGAGCATCCTCCCACTTCCTTCATTCTACCATAGAGCATCCTGACATTCTTCCTTCATTCTACCATAGAGCATCCTGACATTCTTCATTCTACATAGAGCATCCTGAACTTCCGTTCCATTCCTTCATTCTACCATAGAGCATCCTGACATTCCTTCATTCTACCATAGAGCATCCTGACATTCCTTCATTCTAAAAGGGGCCTTGTGTCTTTGTCTTCATCAGTGTCTTTTCTTTTAGCCTGTAATTCTGTCACATCAGAAATCCAAGGTACGTTGTAACAAGGGTGTCAATTCTAGCTCTCGAAATGGGTTACTTATACGCGGAATGTAAGTGTTAATGTTGCCAAAATGTTTTCCCCAATAACTTCCTTTGTAGGGTGTTATTGATCTTCCCCATCATTCATAACAGTGCTGTTTTAATGAGTTTTAATGTGAATCTCCAAGTACAGGTTTCAGACTTGGTAGTGTTATTATTAATATTGCCTGAAAGAGGATTTGAACATTTCAACTTCTGGTCCTGTGGTCCACTGTGGGTTGCCATAGGTCAAAACGCAAAACCCACCAACCAAGTATCAGCCTTAGGTAATGCGACCTCGCCAGCTAGAATCTTGCAGGAGGAGATGTTTGATTTGGTCGATTGCACTTCCTGAACCCAGTATTACAGATGGAGACGGATATTTATTAATGTGGAGCATGAAAAACAATGGRCTGCTTCCTAAATGGCACCCTATTCCCTGTATAGTGCACTACTTTAGACCAGGGCACTATAGAAACCTATTCCCTATATAGTGCACTACATAGGGAATAGGGTGCCATGGAATATTCATAATTCATAATAAAATCCATAATTTCTTGTTCTTTCCCCCCCAGCAATTTTGTTTTTTGTGGTTTTTCATAAATGCCAAAATTATAGTTTACTAAAGCATTTTGCACAACTATTTTCTTCTTTTTTTTTTTAATCATGGTATAAAGTGACGTACATGCAAGTCAACTATTCTGAACAATTTAGTAACATCTGTATAGTCAATAGTTTGTAATCAAAAACAGATCAAATGTAATCAACAATTGTTTACAGAATGATTTTTTTAGTTGGAATGAAAAGTGTATTCAAATTCCATGTCTGATTTTTGATTATTGATTGTGTTAGTTTAACAAACAAAGTTTTGGGGGGTTTGTGTAACATTTTTCTTGAATAAACAAATGTGGCAATCATCTCAAGAGGTGCTTAATTGAAAACGGACATATTTAATCTGTGATCTCATGTCAGGACACAGATGAAAGTCTGTATGAAAAATTAATTTACACCATTTTGTTAAATTGGGAGTTTATTCAACAACATTCTCATTTTGTTAGCATCAATGTAACCTGGATTCCAMGCTTTTTCCTCGTTGATGAACAATACTTAGTTGTCAAGATATGTTGACACGGAGAAAGCTATAGCCTTGTGGTCCAAGATCTGTGTCGTCTTGCCTACGGTCATTGTAGTWGCCTGGATACCAGTCTGTTCAGCTAGCATTCCACTCCTCACAATCACACAGAATAAAATGAGTGGCATGCTAGCTCAACAGACTAGTACCCAGGCAATGGAAATTGAGCTATACAGCACAAAACAGATCTGGGACCAGGCTATGAGGAGGAAGCAGATTCATGAATGTTATCTCAACCAGCATAGCTGTTCTGATCAAATGTAGCGCCATGGCAAGTCAAGGAAACGCAAACCCCATTGACTGTGCTCTTATTAGTCAGCTGGAATGTATGGATGTTTTCTGTAGAGAATGTTGTTTGCGTCGGCCAAAATGGCACCCTACAGTATTCCCTATATAGTGCACAACCTTTTGACCGGAGCCCATAGACGGTCACTATTAATAGGGTGTAGGGTGTAGGGCGCCAAGAAAGATGCAGGTTCTGTCACTTCTCTCTTCAAGTGTTCTCAATCAGAGAGGCTTAGATACTCTGGATCTGTCAAATGGTGCCCTATTCCCTATAGGTGTGCACTACTTTTTATTAGAACCCAATGGCACCCCTATGTAGTGCACTACTTTTGACCAGAGCCCTATGGGAAATAGGGTACCACAAGATACTCTGAATGGTGTCAAGATAATTATTATTATTATTATTATTTTTTTCATTGCCGTATTATACTGTTATACTAATAAATGGATTTAAATAAATGTATACGTGCCAAATTATACCAACAATCTTGAGTCTGTATTTGTATAAGCCTGGATGGACAACAACATGTAAACTAGTGAAGGGCCTGTGTGTCAGATGGGGGGGAAAAGTCTCCTTACTTCAAATGGAAGGATTTCTGATTGGCTGCATATCAAACCGAAAGTGATCCTTGTCTCATTAATCTAATCAGCCCTGCTCAGAAATCACCCCCAGCCGAACCCCTTCATGAAGAGGAATAGCTATTGTAATATATCACAAACAAATCTAAAGGGCCCTGATTCCGTCCCCTGAGTTGAGCGTGCTTCAATGGAACGGACTTCCCTTTTTAACGCACTTTTCTCTGTATATACTGGCCTTGAACTTTAAGCARGATTAATAACATGCTCTTCACCTGCTATTCGTTCTGGGAGACCTAAGAAATGAAGGTGTGTCTACAGATATCTACCGTATTCTGACCTTTTGACTTAATTCCACCACCTTTATGCGAGAGGAAACTATGAATAAGGTCTAGGGAACCTACCGGTTCCAAGGTGGGAAAAAGGATCCATTCTCCAAGCACTGTAATTTACAAGTCGATGCAATGGTGAGTTCCTGTAACAGTTTGGATAAGCGAATTGTAAATATAAGACTTGTTTTAAATCTATTTTTACCTTATCGCTAGAGATGACTCGGAAACCAGTCACATGGCAGCAAACAAAGTAAAGTTGATGAAATGTGCCATTATGCAGAATTTAAATTGTAGGACTTTTTAACTTGCAGGGATAGGCACTCGGTCTTAATTATAGGCTACCCCAACTTCCTGTTTCTATCATGTTAAGTATTGACAGTCAGTAGGCCTAATAAACAAACTGCCAATTTACTGTTAGTTCCCTTCAGTTGGTATAGTCTACATTATCATTCCATTAATTTGCTTCCTCTAAACACTGTCACAGCCATGTGGTTGTTGCTGAGGATCATTAGCAACTGTTTAATATATAAAATACTTATTATAATGACGCAGACCAAGCCATAACCGATTGAACCTGACTCATGGCGCCATACTCGGCTGTGTCGTCACACAGTTCCATGGTTAGTGCAGGTAATAGACCAGGGTATAACCTATACTTGGCTGTGACGTTCCATGGTTAGTGCAGGTAATAGACCAGGGTATAACCTATAATTGGCTGTGTCGTCACACAGTTCCATGGTTAGTGCAGGCAATAGACCAGGGTATAACCTATACTTGGCTGTGTCGTAACATAGTTCCATGGTTAGTGCAGGCAAGACGAGGGTATAACCTACTATTCTCCTTTATTATGATACACTAACCTTTCAGCATATCATGGGGTTGCAGAATTGAATGTGGCAATTTTATAGAATGAATAAAACCACTTCTTTCATGCATAAAGGCTCTTAAAATATGTTTTTAAATACTTTCCTAACCCTAAATAAATCTACAAGATGAGTATTTTTTTACATCTACCAGTTGGTGAAACGGGGACTAATATTTTGACGGTTTTCTTTCATGGATCCCTAATATTCTGAACTGTTCTCTACGTATAGTCTGGAGACCAAATTTAAAATGATGGCTTAAGATAAATGTACTGAAAACTGTATTGAATGACAACGCCACAAGAAAATGTTGGCCAGCAAGTGGGGGGGGGGGGGCGGGTGTCAGTGGTTCAATTACATTTATTCAGCGTGCGCAAGGGAACCGCGAACTACTGAGAAGTGCGTAGGAAAGGCGTAATTTCCTAAGTCGGAATCGGGGCCCCCAAATCGATACAAATAATGCAGTCTGATCTCCCACTGAGTGAACACAACAGTGTTTATTCAAGATACTTAAGGCAAGTATGAACCCATCAGAACAAGAGTTACACTTGGACCGTAGATAGGTAGGGTTGGAATAGCCTTAAGCGACACACACCCACACATCTGTCTAATGCTCACACACAAGACGTCTCACCTTCTACACACAGAGGGGAAATAAAAATAATTCTGCCAGGGTTGGGATGAATTCCATTTCATAATGAAAGTGAATTCCAATTATCCTTTTGAATCCGTTTACTTCTGAAATGGACCCCAACCCCTCACAAAGAAATGTGCTCCAGGCTAGACAATCAATGCATTTCAGATTATCCATCATTCGTTACAACCTGATATTTGTTTTACTGCATATAGTAACACATCGACTTGATAAGATGTAAAGTTCATGGTAATTATGTATATTTCTCCCGTATAACAAGCTTCATGGCACAGGCACATCACACATTCAAGATTAAGGGGGATGTTATAAAACCATAAGAAATGCACTTTCTAATGAGAAATAGTCCCGTAAACAAAATAACTATATATGATATATATATATATATTCTATATTCAGTTGACACTTTACTACACGTCGTCTACGGGTATCATCCCTATTGGCACCCTATTCCATTTATAGGGCACTACTTTAGACCAGAGCCCTATGGCACCCTATCCATTTATAGTGCACTACTTTAAGACCAGAGCCCTATGGCACCCTATTCCCATTTATAGGGCACTACTTTACGACCAGAGCCCTATGGCACCTATTCCATTTATAGGGCACTATTAGACCAGAGCCTATGGCCACCCTATTCCAATCTATAGGGCACTACTTTAGACCAGAGCCCTATGGCACCCTATTCCTTACGTAGTGCACTACTTTAGACCAGGGCCCATAGGAAATAGGGTGCATTTGGGAAGCATCCTTGCTTCTTCAAGTAGAAAACAAACAGGAGGACATAACAAATGGGCTTCACAGTTAATATGAACACAGTGCGCGTTTCCAAAGCAACACACTAGCCTGAGGGGTATACTACAACTTCCCTTAAATATTCAGAAAATTGTTTATTTGTATTTTTTTTTGGAAAGTTCAACTTGAAATGGGAATGGTCTACTCTGACTCAACAACCCCAAAAAATAATTATATATACACACACAAAGTATGTGGACACTCCTTCAAATGAGTGGATTCGGATATTATTTCAGCCACACTGTTGCTGACAGTTGTATAAAATCAAGCACACAGCCATGCAAGGCCACACAAGCTCACAGAACGGGACCACCGAGTGCTGAGGCGCTTAAAAATCATCTGTCCTCGGTTGCAACACTCACTACCAAGTTCCCAACTGCCTCTGGAAGCAACYTCAGCACAATAACTGTTRGTTGGGAGCTTCATGAAATGGGTTTCCATGGCTGAGCAGCCGCCACACAAGCCTAAGATCACTATGCGCAATGCCAAGCTTCGCCAGGAGTGGACTCGGGAGCAGTGGAAATGCGTTCTCTGGGGTGACGAATCACGCTTACCAACTGGCAGTCCGAAGGACAAATCTGGGTTTGGTGGATGCCAGGAGAACGCTACCTGCCCCAATGCATAGTGCCAACTGTAAAGTTTGGTCGAGGAGGAATAATGGTCTGGGGCTGTTTTTCATGGTTCGGGCCCCTTTGTTCCAGGGAAGGGAAATCTTAATGCTACTGCATACAATGACATTCTAGACGATTCTGTGCTTCCAACTTTGTGACAGATTGGGGAAGGCCCTTTCCTGTTTCAGCATGACAATACCCCTGTGCACAAAGCAAGGTCCATACAGAAATAGTTTGTTGAGATCGGTGTGGAAGAACTTGACTGGCCTGCACAGAGCCCTGACCTCAACCCTATCGAACACATCAGTGCCCGACCTCACTAATGCTTGTGGCTGAATGGAAGAAAGTCCCCGCAGCAATGTTCCAACATCTAGTGGAAAGCCTTCCCAGAAGAGTGGAGGCTGTTACAGCAGTAAAGGGGGGGGGACCAACTCCATATTAATGCCCATGATTTGGGAATGAGATGTTCGACGAGCAGGCGTTCACATACATTTGGTCATGTAGTGTATCTAAGTTTATATTTCTGGCTGTTTATCAAAGTTCTCTGGCTAACTCGTTGATCCTGCTTTATAGTATACCCCTCTGGTCCCAGATCTGTTTGTGCAGTCTTGCCAACACCTATGGTCATTGACAGCAGTTGGTCAGCAAGAGAGCAGYAACAGATCTGGGATCAGGCTAAATCCATACACTCTCCGTCCGAGGGACTTTCTCAACGAGGCCAGGTTCAGTAGCCAGATGTTTTGGAACGTAGCAGATAGAAATACCATGAATAGAGCAGACATTAAATTGTTCTACATATAAATATTTCTATCTGAACGTTCCAAAACTCTGTGCCCTGCTGAACACYCCCCAGGTTGTCATGGAGATATAAGGATTAAGGGGTTGAGGAGGAGAGCAGGGAGGAGCTATGGAAGGTGAAGTGGACAGTAGAGAGGTTGGAATAGTAGACTAGACTGATACAGATGTAGGATCTTAATTTGATTACTTTTGTTGCTGACAATTTTCCAAGCTTACTTGTAGTGTATGAGTTTTTATTTTTATTTTTTAAAGCTTCTAAATTTTACTTTCCACTTTGAAATTTCAGACTTGATTTGCCCTGAAGAAAAATGTATCAACCCCTACAAAAATGTCCATTAATTATAATCCACATTTCCTGTTGCAGCAGGATTATTCTCCTGCTGTAGCAAAACTGGTTCAAATGAAGGTCCTACATCTGTAAYACGAGGTCAATTAGTGGTTGTAAGTCACAATGTGCAATGATGTTTGGAGGAGCTGTAGGGCACAGTTGGGGTGTGTAAGAAAACAGCATATGGTGGAGAATGCAGGCAGCGTTTTGGGCTTTAGGGGAACGTTAAAGTAGAACATTCCCCCCCAGTCCATTTGTCTGGCAACGACAACAATCTACATAGCTTCCTCCGTCCAACTCTGTGTCCAAAGGCATAAGAACAGTCACAATCATTTTATATTTTGCATGATTCTACATAGCAGCCACCGAAGATCTTTGACAAAATAACAAAACAATCTAGGATTTATATTTTATTTACATGTTAATGTATGTCCCAGCTCTTCCTCTCCTTATCTGGACATGTACTGTATGTCCCAGCTCGTCCTCTCCTTATCTGGACATATACTGTATGTCCCAGCTCGTCCTCTCCTTATCTGGACATATACTGTATGTCCCAGCTCGTCCTCTCCTTATCTGGACATGTACTGTATGTCCCAGCTCGTCCTCTCCTTATCTGGACATGTACTGGATCACCAACTCTCCTTCTTTACTCTGTGGCTGTCCCACCTCCCTCTCTTCCTCCTCCTCTTCCTCATGGGCACCTGGCATCTGAACTTTGACCCATCCGTCGGTGGCGAGGCCATGTTTCTTCTGGTGTCGTTTGTAGTTGTCCCAGTGTCCCGTGGTGTATCCACACTGCTGGCACTTATAAGGCTTCTCMCCCGTGTGTCTCAGCATGTGTCTCTTCAGATTCATACTCTGGTTACAGCTGTAGCTACACACTGCGCACTGGAARGGCTTGGCGCCTGAGTGGACCCGCTGGTGGCGTTTTAAGTTAGCCAGGTTCCCYCAGGCGTAGTCACACAGGTGGCACTTGTACGGCTTCTCGCCCGTGTGCACGCGGTGGTGGCGTTTCAGGTTGTCGAAGTGGGCGGAGGCGTAGTCGCACTGAGGGCACTTGTACGGCTTCTCTCCGCTGTGCGTCTTCATGTGTCGCGCCAGGTGGTTGGGGTAGTGGGTGAGGAAGGGACAGGCGCTGCAGGTGTAGACCTTATCCCCACGCTCCCCGGGGCTGTTGGGACCAGATGAGTCCTTGTTCAGCATGTCCAGGGTGCACTTGGCACAGATCTGGGTGGTGGAGCCGTCCTCGTCCTCCATGGGGATACCACAGAGACGACAGGTGAAGAGGAAGGGGAGAGGAGGGAGTGAATCTCTGTCCTCGGACTTCACTCCCACCACAGCCTCAACCCTACCCCCGGACTCAGKCCCAGGTCCACAGCCAGGCACCTCCAGAAGTCTTGAGGGCTGGTGCTCAGGGAGTTCTGGTGGTGGTGGTGGTACCTTCAGTCCATCAGAGCATGGCAGGTAGTCTCTGCTATGGCCTCCTACATGGAGGTTCAGGTCAGGCCTTAGGGCTTCTGGAATGAGATCAGACATGGGAGAAACAAGCAAGTTCAACAAAAAAATATATATAATTATTGCCTAAAATATATAAAAACACAGACAATAAGTTAAGGYAAATATACATGAACTCATCTTTAAACTATTCCAACTGGTCTAACTTGAGGAATTGTCCAGGCCTGAATCTTTAGTTCATGTTTTTCAAATCAAATTCAATGACATGGAAAGCCTTGACTTTACCTTCAGCTGGAACACTAYGCTCTTCCTCCCGGGGCCTCTTCAGACCATACCCACCTGCAGAGGGACCAATAGGAGGTCGACTAGCAGGTCTGACTGCTTCCTGTCCCACCACATGCATCCTCTGATGCCTTTTCAGGTTGCCTAGGGAACTGCAGGCGAAGGAYCAGGAGTCACAGCTGTATGGTTTCTCCCCAGTGTGAATCCTCAGGTGTCTCTGCAGGTTGACCAGCTGGGCTGAGGCGTAGGTACACAGGGGACAGCGGTACGGCTTCTCCCCGTTGTGAGTCTTCATGTGCCTCTTGACGTGATTGGCATAGCGTGAGGAGAACCCACACAACTGCGATGCGCTTGAGGAGGACCGTCGTCACCCACTTATGGAGTATCGTCCGTTCCATCGGCGCCGTCCATGCCGCCTCCGTCCCCTTCTCGCTGTCGTTCCGCTTGTGATCGCGAACCGGAGCGAAAGCCTCTGAATTCCCCTTTCTCCCTTGCAGCAGCGGTGACAGTAGGGCCCCACTAGGTCCAGGCCACAGCCGCGGCAGGACAGGTAGGGGGCTCGTGGTCGAGCTGGGACTCAGGGCCCTGCTCCTGGTCACACTGCCTCGTCATACTGAGACTGCTGAAGCACAACTTCCTCATCACCCAGAGGGTACCGGAGATCTCAGCTGCTACAGAGTCTACAGGAGGGAAAACAGCAGTTTTGAGGAACAGGCCAAACAATAGGAACACTTTCCTCATATTGAGTTGCAGGGCGGGATGGGGAAGGACGGAGGATGGGGAGGAAGGACGGGATGGGGGAAGGACGGGATGGGATGGGAGGAAGACGGATGGGGGGGTAAGACGGGATGGATGGGGAGAAGGACGGGATGGGGGGTAAGAGGGATGGGATGGGGGGGAAGGATGGGATGGGGGGAAGGATGGGATGGGGGGTAAGGACGGGATGGGGGGTAAGGACGGGATGGGGGGGGAAGGACGGGATGGGGGGGAAGGATGGGATGGGGGAAGGATGGGATGGGGGGAAGGACGGGAGGGGCGGTAAGGACGGGATGGATGGGGGAAGGATGGGAGGGGGGAAGGACGGAATGGGGGGGTAAGGACGGGATGGGATGGGGGGAAGGATGGGATGGGGGGAAGATAAGATGGGGGAGGATGGGATGGCGGAGGCAAACGGATGGGGGGTAAGACGGGATGGGGGGAAGGATCGGATGGGGGGAAGGATGATGGGGGGAAGGATGGATGGGGAGGAAGGACGGGATGGGGGAAGGATGGATGGGGGAAGGATGGGATGGGGGAGGAAGGCGGATGGGGGGAAGGATGGGATGGGGGAAGGATGGATGGGGGAGGAGGACGGGATGGGGGGAAGGATGGATGGGGGGGAAGGATGGGATGGGGAAGGGATGGTGGAGCTAGAGATGGGATTTGGCGTTTGACTGTTCGAGCAACTCCCTTGTAAAAACATTCTGCGTTGTCTATATGCCAACAGACCATTAGAAATATATATTTATACACACATATATACACACATATATACACATATACACACATATACAACACATATACACACATATACCACACACACACATAATACACACATATACACACACACACACATATATACACATATATATACACACACAGATACACACACAACATGTATATATATATACACAACTATATATATATATAACACACACACGCACATGTACATATATACACACACACACATACATATATCACACACACACACACACATATATACACAACACACAATACACACACACACACACACACAACACACACACACAATATATATATATAAATAAAAATCAGTTAATAAAAAGCAAGTGCCATTTAAAATCCATTTATTCAGTCCTCCTGAGTGACGCAGAGGTCTAAGGCACTGCAACACATGCAGAACTAGAGGCATTACATGCTCACGCCGAGGGTGTACAGTCTGAACGCAACTGATGAAAGAGACACGGAGGAGTGGAGAAGAACAGTGTGATGCTTGGCTTGGTTCTTTTTTGTTGTGCCCACAAAGAGAACACTAGAGTCAAAAGTAAATTAACATCGTCTTCCAAGATCATTTTACTTGCCATTCAGGCAACCACAAAGCACATTCCACCAAATAGTTTTACAGTATTTGAAAAAAAAAGATTGAGCCTTTGAAATCATTCCGGTACTCATACTCATGGCCACCTGAAAGGAGAAGGCATCAGTCCAAAACCCAACTTGAGCTAACATGCAGGTATGCAGATAACTCAAGCATAGCCTCAAGCCCTTGACACCAGTCATTTCTAGGTTTTATGGTCTCTGGCACATCTCAAATGGGTCTGAATTCAGTAGTAACTTTTGGACCTCCATGACATGATGCTATCATGGACCTTTATTAATAAAAGAAATAAAATAAAAACTTTTTAAATTGAGAAGTAGGCATCGGTCTGAAACTAGAAAATCACGAGTATATATGCCTACTTCACCCATGCTCTACCAGGGTTTTCCCAGCACACAGCTTTGACCTACTGCAAGTAGCTATGTTGGTCTACTGTACTCCCAACAATGTMTAGGCAGGTTGCTTAGTAGTCAAACCTTCTCAAATAGCTGTTTTGTCAGCTCCACGTGAACCAGCTTGACAAATTTCTTAGCTTCTCAAAATGACAAAGTGGTGCCTAAAAGAGAGAAGTTGCACAGGTTGTAAACATTTGTACGGTCTTCCTTGAGAGTTCGGGAGCTGGTCTCTCCCACCATTCTCTCCTCTGACTAGTGCTGACTAGTACGCGTCGTCACACTCCCTTGTCCCTTGCAACTCAACGATGCCCAACGAAGCCAAAGGCTCTTTAAAGAGAGACACCTAATTAATGAAAATAAGCACACACACACACACACAGTGCGCTTTCGTGCCGGTGTGTCGGGAAAAGAAAGGATGGTGTCAAAAACTATACAGGAAAGAGAATGGTCAAAATATCCCCTCCGGTAGGCAAACCCAGGACCTTCAAATCACAGGTGAGCTACGATCCCTGTTACGTAAAATGTACTATTAAAAAAAAGACACGCGTTCGCTCAAATGTTTGTTAATTAACTCCGTACTAATTGAACGTTTCATTTTCTTGTTTGGTAAAAAAAAGCATTTGATGTGTTAAACTTTCATTTGAGCACATATCTAACCAAGTTAGCAAGCATGACATTTRCGTTATACTACGAAACAGGTCCAGCAAGCAAGGAATGATCATGATGATGTTTCACGTGGATGCTTCGTGTACAACTCGTATGCATCCCTGCTACTTTTTACTTGTTGATGGCGACCTCAAGTTTTCGGGAACACATTGAAAAGTAACTTGGCACTGTGTGGATCAGTCAGAGCACAATCTGGATAATAATGACAATAAGAAAATGTAATTGAGAGGAGAGGGAGCGTACTGAATTAATACGTAAGGGCTGGAATTTGCTCTCTGGGTCTTTTAACAGCAACATTCTGGTGTGTGCATGTATTATAAATTAGCAGCATGGCACTTTTCCCAGAGCTGGCTATAACAGCAGCCAAGGAGGTRCGCCAACTTATGTTTGTGCTCTAATTACACAGATGACTTCAGCCATGAAAACCCTTCCATCATTTTGCTTCTCATCCAACTGGCGTTAGCTAGCTAGCTACAYCTGCTAGCGAGCCGCTTGCCGTCTACTAGCGAGCCYCAACTGAATTGCACCGGTTTTACAACTCAGATTCTTCTGAAATGCTACAAAAAATGTAGCACATTGTTTTTTTATTTTTTTAAATTGGGCAGAAATGTGCACGTAAACTGTCAATTTAATCTTAACTGTTAGAAATGTACTCAGTCCAAATCGATCTAAATACAATTGTCACTTTATGGACGCTGTTGTTTTAATCTGACGTCTGAAGTTAATATTTGAACTACGTTTGAACAAATTGTCAGATCAAATCAAGTTTTATTTAGACATGGAATGCAAAAATGTGTTTGACATGAGAAAAAAAAAACGGAAATATTTACTACAAAAACATGAGGTTAAAAAAAATATAAAAAAAGCTGGAGAAAATAAATAATTGATGACCCTAATGCTAACGACCCTGTCAAAAATCCGGTAGAGTAGTTCTCGGTGGGGTGGCAGGACGGATCATGGCGGGAGGAGTGTGCTGTGTACCTCCAATCAAGTTGATTTGCCAATTGTCATCGACTTTGGTGTCAGATAACAGTAAGGTGGAAGGGATATTTTTAATTTAACATTGGAGTTTCAACCGGTTTGACGCGACTATAATAAAGCACCACGTTATAAGTGCTAAACTGATTCCAGGACATTAGCACTCTCCTCAGAGACACTTTATAAATTCAGGCCCCAGGTCTTCCTCACACCAGAGAGATTTGACCTAAATTGTGACTAAGCTGGGCAAATAAAGCTTTAATAAATAAATAAATGAAGTACCAACCTGAGTACTTGTCYTCCAGGCCTAGGATCTTGTCATGGTCGGAGTCACAAAACTCAAGGTCGTGTCCCAGGAGGAAATCTGCCTCCAAGGTGAGGATTCCTGGAGCTCCAATGGTTACTACACCATCTTCAGAATCCACTGCAACACAGAGCAACAACATACGTTATCGATAACTAAACAAAAATATAAAACATGTAAAAGTGTTGCTCCCATGTATCATGAGCTGAAATAAAAGATCCCAGACATTTTCCACAAATCACAACAAAAACGTATTTATCTCATTGTGTGCATAAAATGTGTTTACATCCCTGTTTTATACTTTGCCTAGATAAATCAATCCACCTGACTGGTGTGGCATATCAAGAAGCTGATTTAAAACAGCATGATCATTACACAGGTGCACCTTGTGCTGGGGACAATAAAAGGCCACTCTAAAATGTGCAGTTGTGTCACAACACAATGTCACAGATGTCTCCAGTTGAGGGAGCGTGCAATTGGCATGCTGACTACAGGAATGTCCACCAGAGCTGTTGCCAGATAATTGAATGTTACTTTCTCTACTATAAGCCGCCTCCATCGTTTTAGAGAATTTAGCAGTCCGTCCAACTGGCCTCACAACCACGTGTATGGTGTTGTGTGGGAGAATGCAACTGTTCTTCCAAGGCCTGCATCCTCAACAGACATGTCATCCATTGAGCATGTTTGGGATGCTCTGGATCGGAGTGTACGTTTGTGTGTACCWGRTCCTGCCAATATCCAGCAACTTCACACAGCCACGGAATAGGAGTGGGACAACATTCCACAGGCCACAATCAACAGCCTGATCAACTCTATGTGAAGGAGATGTGTCGTGCTGCATGAGGCAAATGTTGATCACACCAGATACTGACTGGTTTTCTGATCCACACCCGTACCTTTAAGGAACACTATATATACACACACACAAAAGTATGTGGACACCCCTTCAAATTAGTGGATTCAGCCAAACCCATTACTGACAGGTTTTCCTTACAGTTCTCTGCTGCCAATGACTGGAACGAATTGCAAAAAGCACTGAAGCTGGAGTCATATCTCCCTCTATAACTTTAACGATCACTGTACCTGTCCATAGCCAATCTGTAAATAGCACACCCAACTACCTCATCCCCATACTGTTATTTATCCTCTTGTTCTTTTGCACCCCAGTATCTCTACTTGTACATCATCATCTGCACATCTATCACTCCAGTGTTAATGCTAAATTGTAATTATTTTGCCACTATGGCCTATTTATTGCCTTACCTCCCTAATCTTACTACATTTGCACACACTGTACATATATTTTTCTATTGTGTTATTGACTGTGCGTTTGTTTATGTGTAACTCTGTTGTTTTTGTCGCACTGCTTTGCTTTACCTTGGCCAGGTTGCAGTTGTAAATGAGAACTTGTTCTCAACTGGCCTACCTGGTTAAATAAAATACAAATAAATAAAACAGGTATATAAAATCAAGCACACAGCCATGCAATCTCCATAGACAAACAGTGGCAGTAGAAATGGCCTTACTGAAGAGCTCTGACTTTCAACGTGGCACCGTCATAGGATGCCACCTTTCCAACAAGTCAGTTTGTTAAATTTCTGCCCTGCTAGAGGTGCCAGGGTCAACTGTAAGTGCTGTTATTGTGAAGTGGCAATGCCTAAGAGCAACAACGGCTCAACCGCAAAGTGGTAGGCCACACAAGCTCCCAGAACGGTACCGGCGAGGGCTGAAGCACGTAAAAATCGTCTGTCCTCGATTGCAACACTCACTGCCGAGTTCCAAACTGCCTCTGGAAGCAACGTCAGCACAATAACTGTTTGTCTGGAGCTACATGAAATGGGTTTCCATGGCTGTCGGCTGGAGTGGTGTAAAGCTGGAGTGGCGTAAAGCTGGAGTGGCGTAAAGCTGGAGTGGCGTAAAGCTGGAGTGGCGTAAAGCTCGCCACCACTGGACTCTGGAGTGGAAACGCATTCTCTAGAGTGCCAACTAATGTTTGGTGGAGGAGGAATAATGGTCTGGGGCTGTTTTTCATGGTTCAGGCCCCTTAGTTCCAGTTAAGGGAAATCTTAACGCTACAGCATACAATGACATTCTAGATGATTCTGTGCTTCCAACTTTGTGTCAACAGTTTTGGAAGTGCCCTTTCCTGTTTCAGCATGACAATGCCCCTGTGCACAAAACGAGGTCCATACAGAAATGGTTTGTCAAAAATCGGTGTGGAAGAACTTGACTGGCCTGCACAGAGCCCTGACCTCAACTCCATTGAACGCCTATGGGATGAATTGGAACGCCGACTGCAAGCCAGGCTTAAATCACCCAACATCAGTGCCCYACCTCACTAATGCTCTTGTGCCTGAATGGAAGCAAGTCCCCAGAGCAATGTTCCAAACATCTAGTGGAAAGCCTTCCCAGAAGAGTGGAGCAAAAGAGGGGACCAAATCCATACTAATGCCAATGATTTTGGAATAAGATGTTCAACATACTTTTGGTCTGTGACCAACAAATGTATATCTGTATTCTCAGTCATGTGAAGATATTTAAAAATTGACAAATTTCCTCACATGAACTGTTATGCAGTAAAATATTTGAAATTGTTGCATGTTACCTTTCTATTTTTGTGTCCAGTATAAAATAAATCCCAAATAAAGTAGCATCATAAAAACAAAGTATCACTTTTCCACAAAAGGCCTACTACCCTTTGACAAAATGTCACCAAAGACAATCATTATATGTAAGAMAATTGTATGCTGTTAAATGCCCTGAAAAGTAACAAAAACATCCTAGTAATTTGTATTTCCTTCTTTATTTATATTAAAATCAGGGAATGAAAACCAGAAGAAGAAGTGAGAGTTTCTCAGTCCCATGATGCACCTGTACTGACCATGCCTTTTGGATGATAGCGGGGTGAACAGACCGTGGCACAGGTGGTTGATGTCCTTGATGATCTTTTTGGCCTTCCTGTGATGTCGGGTGTCCTGGAGGGCAGGCAGTGTGCATCCGTTAATGCGTTGGGCAGACCGCACCACCCTCTGGAGAGCCCTGTGGTTGCGGGCGATGCAGTTTCCGTACCAGGCGGTGATACAGCCCGACAGGACGCTCTCAATTGTGCATCTGTAAAAGTTTGAGGGTCTTAGGGGTTAAGCCAAATTTCTTTAGCCTCCTGAGGTTGAAGAGGCTCTGTTGCGCCCTTCTTCACCACACTGTCTGTGTCGGCAGACCATTTCAGGTTGTCAGTGTTGTGCAACGCCGAGGAAGTTGAAGCTTTTGACCCTCTCCCCTGCGGCCCTGTCGTTGTGGATGGGGGGCGGGATCTCTCTGCTGTCTCCTGTAGTCCACCATCAGATCCTTCATTTTGTTGACGTCAAGGGAGAGGTTATTTTCCTGACAACACTCCACCAGGGCTCTCACCTCCTTCCTAGAGGATGTCTCGTCATTGTTTGTAAATCAGGCCTACTGCTGTTGTGACGTCTGCAAACTTGATGATTGAGTTGGAGGCGTGTCTGGCCACGCAGTCATGGGTGAACAGGGAGTACAGGTGGGGGCTTGTGGGGCCCCCTGTGTTGAGGATCCGCAAAGTGGAGATGTTGTTTTCTACCTTCACCACCTGGGGGCGGCACATCAGGAAGTCCAGGACCCAGTTGCACAGGGCGGGGTTCAGACCCAGAGCCTCAAGCTTAATGATGAGTTTGAAGGGTACTATGGTGTTGAATGCTGAGCTGTAGTCAATGAACAGCATTCTCACATGGGTATTCCTCTTGTCCAGATGGGTTAGGGCAGTGTGCAGTGTAATGGCATCTTCTGTGGATCTATTGGGGTGGTATGCAAAATTGGATGGGGGTCTAAGGTGTCAGGCAAGATGYYGGTAAAATGATCCTTAACTTGATGTTAGAAAGCCATGTTTTGCCTTAAATGACAGAAATTCAAACTTGTCAAAGTTCATGCAAAAAATTTTTTTGAAAACACCATGGATATACACAGCTATGAATATCCAGCAGTCGATGACACCAGCTGCCTGTAGTTTTCAGTCTGCCACAGAGACCTTCTGAGTTAACTCTGCTGCCCTCTAGTGGAGAATGTGATGCATGACAGTACATGACTGAACACGTCTGGTTTGGTCTCTCAAATGGCACCTACTCCCTAGGCAAGTAGATTCAGCTGCGGGARGMTTTTTGTCTGGGCATAATTATAATTTTTTGTACARTACAAATTGACTACAGCTAAAACTCCAAAAATTAGATTGTTATGGCTTTATTCAGGTCGTAGTTGTAAATGAGAGCTTGTTCTCAACTAGCCTACCTGGTTTAATAAAAGGTAACATTAAATAAAAATTTAATTTGTGGGAATACTTAGTGAACAGATTTCCTACATAAAACACATTTGTAMCTGAATTCCTTGAGATCCTAAATCTGACCCGTGCCCTATGCACAGTGTACAAAACATTAAGAACACCTTCCTAATCTTGAGTTGGACCCCGTTATGCCCTCAGAAACAGAATACATGTGTCAGGGTCATGGACTCCACAAGGTGTTGAAAGCGTTCCACAGGGACGCTGGCCCCATGTTGACTCCAACGCTTCCCACAGTTGTGTCAAACTGGCTGGATGTCGACCCATTCTTTGATACACACGGGAAACTGTCGAGTGTGAAAAACCCATCGGTGTTGCATTTCTTGGCACACTCAAACCGGTGCGCCTGGCACTTACTGCCCTACCCCGTTCAAAGACACTTCAATATTTTGTCTTACCCATTCACCACCTGAATGGCACACATACACAATTGCATGTCTCAATTGTCTTGATGCTTAAAAATCATTTAACCGGTCTGTCTCCTCCCTTTTCATCTACACTGATTGAAGTGGATTTAACAGGTGACATCCATAAGGGATCATAGCTTTCACCTGGTCAGTCTGTGGGCATGTTAAGAGCAGGTGTTCTTAATGTTTTGTACACTACTTCTGACCAGAGGCATATGGGGCCATGGTCAAAGGTAGTGTACCATCTAGGAAATAGGGTTCGATTTGGCTACGGTAGATGTGGGTTTCCTTGTTTTTCACAGGGGTTTAAAAAGGTATCTGTAGGTTACAGGGTTTCTCACAGGGATTAAACGTATCTGTATGCTACAGGGTTTCTCACAGGGGTTAAAGGTATCTGTATGCTACAGGGTTTCTCACAGGGGTTAAAGGTATCTGTATGCTACAGGGTTTCTCACAGGGGTTAAAGGTATCTGTATGCTACAGGGTTTCTCACAGGGGTTAAAGGTATCTGTAGGTTACAGTAGATGTGGGTTTCCATCTTGTTTCTCACAGGGGTTAAAGGTACCTGTATGCTACAGGGTTTCCTTCTTGTTTTTCACAGGGGCTAAAGGTATCTGTATGCTACAGGGTTTCTCACAGGGGTTAAAGGTATCTGTATGCTACAGGGTTTCCATCTTGTTTTTCACAGGGGTTTAAAAGGTATCTGTAGGTTACAGGTTTCCATCTTGTTTCTCACAGGGGTTAAAGGTATCTGTAGGTTACAGTAGATGTGGGTTTCCTTGTTTTTCACAGGGGATAAAAACAACAAAAATAATCCCATTACTGAAATTTAAATCGATCTCAGATTGATTGTCTGTGTTAACCTCCCCTTTCACGTGATAAAAGTCATGACCATAATGCTTTTAGGGAAAGAGGATCATTTTGTACATGTATTAAAACTGCAAGTTTGGCCAATTCCAGTCCCGTTGTTTAGAGGGTCCGGAGGCCTCCCTGGGATAATTGTTATATAGAAGGACCGAGAAGCTCAGTTCTGATTACTCTTTTTAAAAAGATAATTCTACTCCAAAATGAATGAAAATAAAATTATGTTGATACCATCAAAAATATAATTCCCACCTCCAGAAATGAGCCCAATAACATATTGGTAAAAAAAAATTAAAAAATAATATAGCCTATAGGTCTATTATCAGATAATTATTATTTCTGCATTTAACCTTTATTTAACTAGGCAAGTCAGTTAAGAACAAATTCTTATTTATAATGACGGCCTACCCCGGCCAAACCCAGACAACTCTGGCCCAATTGTGCGCCGCCCTACGGGACTCCCAATCACGGCCAGTTGTGATACAGCCTGGATTCAAACCAGGGTGTCTGTAGTGACACTTCCAAGCACTGAAATGCAGTGCGCCTTAGACCCCTGCGCCACTCGMGGTCCCAGATGTGCTATGACCAACAAGCATTTATCACCTGTAGGCCAACTGATGACGCATAGTGGCTATAAAATGTACATAAACTGAAGCATGGGGTTTGTCCATCTGCATTTACCCCATTGGACACATCCAGATTGATATTATTAATAAATATTTTATTATGAATATACATCTTTTTTTTGTTCTTTTTCTTCTTCTTTTTTTAAACAAATTATCATTCACTCAAAAGTATAGTTTTTTTTTTCTATTACAAAGTATGTCATTTCAATATCAATATATATAACATCAATATGTCATATGTTCATTTGGTTCCGTTCACCTAAAAAAAAAGAGACGTTCGTTTGAAAAAAAAAGGGGAGGAAATTTGTAAATCTCTAATTTAAAGCCTTAAAAAAAATGTTGTGAGTTTAAATACATTTTTACCTSACCAAAGTATTACATGGCTGCAAAACAAGTATTGCATACCGAGATTTTTTTTTTTTTTTTTTTGCATTGACCAGTAAGGTTCTGTATATTGTTCCTGCACTGAGGAATTACCATCTTCATGCAACCGAATCACACACATCAAGAGCCGTTCTGCAGATAATCACAGAATGTTTTTATAATCTTTGTCTGGAGCTCAAAGAAAGCAATAGTAACCGTATGAACCGTGTGATTCGGTTCCCGACGTTCCCCAAATAGAGACGTTCATTGGCGAACGACCCATCACTATTGTTGCGCAGCTGCTCCTAAAAAACAAGTTATGCTCTATTCCGAAAATGTGYRCGGAGGCTCCGTATTTAGGGTGTGACGCAATTGCCAAGCCTCCGGAGGCATGCAGAGACCAAATTGAGCTCTGTACCGCATTGCCGRGCGTCTCCCACATTTTGTAATAACGCGGAGGTCTCCATATAGCTCCGCATTGGCATGATTGGTTGAAGGTAGGTGAGGACYGGAGGTCCTGTATAAAACAAACTCACTTTCTTCAAAACAGTTCTGTGCAACAGSTCTGCTCCGCGAAGCGCAAGAAGTGTGAATGCCCTGARTTCTGCAGAGGCCGTATCAACGTAAATGCTACACGGCTAATGCAGACGTCAGATTGACCACGCAGCGCCTTTAAACCATGATTGAAACTTAAGTTGTTAAATGATACCAAACCCACAAATTGATGGAGAAAATACATGTTTTAAAAAAGTAGAGATGAAAAACTGGGACCCCACTCTTTAACAAAAGCCCAAATAAAAATGTCGAAATACATTTTCCAAAACTGCGTTTWAAAAAAAGTGTTTTCCCGCAATCACATTAAGAATAGTTGTGCATTGACTGCTTGTCAGAATACGGTTTCTCTCCCTATCGCAACTTGAATTCACCTCAAGGTGAATCACTCTCATAGACCACACAACAACAAGCCGACTAGTTAAAATAGGTCCAACTATTCTACTATGGGGGTAGTCTGATTTAGTTTGAACAGCATTAGTGGCATTGTAACATAGCATCCTGATCTGCATGTTAAAGTAGAGGCTTGAATGGCTGCCTGCGGTGCATGTGTAATACACCGCTGGTTTTGAGTTGAGCGCTACCGCTCATTAGACTGTTTAAAAAGGATACTTCAGGATTTTGAAGCATACTTCTTTATCTACTCCCCCAGAGTCAGATGAACTCGCGGATACCATTTTTTAAATATATCTGTGCGTGCGGTTTGAAGGGAAGTTGCTAACTGGCTCTAGCGCAATTGCTAATTAGCGTTAGCGCATTGACTTGAAGTCAAGAGGTGCATGCTAACGCTAGTTAGCATTGGCTTGCTCAACTACATTCCCCCTGAGATTTTTTTTAAATTATGGATTTACACCGATCTCTAGAATCCATATGATGGAAATCCATTGTGAATAACTTTAACCCCAGCGTTCACTACCAATAGCTGGCAGCCCACCTATGAGTAGCTTGCCAAACAATTCAGAAAGTAGATGCAATTTTCACATGTTCCAACACACTGTCATAAACACATTTTTTAAAATTGGCCCAGATGCACAATTAAAAGGGGAATTACACAAAATAAATGTGTCTTCTGATGTGATTAAAGKATTGACATGGATTCAGAACTGTCATTTTAGTTGTGGGTAAAAAAACAACAAAGAAAATCTAAAAACAGATAATAAAAACAGATAAAAACAGATTATTTTTTTTGGGGGGGGGGGTCTGATTTTAAAGGGCCCCTTTAGAGTTTCTCATTGACCATTATTTTACCAGGTCTAGTGACAGAAAACAGTGAGCTACTTTCTATTGTACACTAAAGACCAGGGGAAGAGTTGAAGAGAAGAATGTGCCTATTTGAACGTTCTTTTTGTTAGCTCTCGACATGTTTCGTTTTTTTTAAAGTAGCTCTCATGCTAGAAAAAGGTTGGAGACCCCCTGCACTAAAGGGAATCGTCATCGAGCTAAATTAATGTAGGAGGGTGATGGGAGGACTGTTGTTAAGGCACTAGTCCATGTTAATGACAAGATCTCATCTGCAGCCATCGACAAAAAAAGTGTCTCCTGGTAAAGTGTTTGACATAAGATACAGGAAATGTACCCCATTTATCATATTCAAGACACTTCCTGCATTTTACCATGGATGCYTCTCAAATTACAACCTGTTCCMTATATAGCGCACTACTTTAGACCAAAGCCCTATGGCGGTCTGGTCAAACGCAGGGCACTATGAAGGGAATAGGGTACCATTTGAGAAAGAGACCATATTCAAGTCATTTCCTGTGGGAAGAATCTCAATTGCGTTTCCTTGATTCCTCACATCCTTTCTCCTTACCCCTCTGACCTTCTCATCCAATGGGATTTGAGGGGGTGAGAGGAATCGAAGCAGTGCAATTGAGATTCTCCCTGTGTCTTTGACGTTATCAGAAAGGCACAGCATTGATTTTCACTGCTACGCAGACGATACACATCTTTCCATTTCTGTGTCAGAGGATTTTAGCTACATGGATAAATTAGACTATTAGTGATTTAAATAGTTGGATGGCTCAAACATTCTCCAGCTAAATCAAGGCAAGACCGATGTACTTATTGTTGGAGCCAAAGCACAGAGCGAGAATCCGGTCGCACATTTTAATTCACGGGCAATAAAGATAACACCAAGTTAAAAAAAAAAAAAAAAAAACCTAGGTGTTATTTTAAACTCTGAATCACACATTAGGAATGTGACCAAAATAGCTTTCTACCACCAGAGGAACATTGTGTGGCCAATTCTCTCTCTCAGGCTGATACTCCATGCTTTTATTACAAGCAGGATTGACTACTGTAATCCTGTCTGGTCTACCCAAGAAAGCAAATTGGTCAACTGCAAAGATACAGAATTCTGCAGGGTGGGTACTGACCAAGACCAGACAGAGAGAACACATTACACCGGTTTTAAGGTCTCTGCACCGGCTGCCTGTCAGTTTTAGAATTCATTTTAAAAGATTCTTCTATTGGTTTTTAAATCAATCCATGATTGTGCATCCCAATACACAGTACCAGTCAAAAGTTGACACACCTACTCATTCAAGGGTTTTTCTTTATTTTACTATTTTCTACAGTGAAGATATCAAAACTATGAAATAACACATGGAATCATGTACTGTAGTAAKCAAGAAAGTGTTAAACAAATCTAAATATATTTGAGATTCTTCAAATAGCCACCCTTTGCCTTGATGACAGCTTTGCACACACTTGGTATTCTCTCAACTAGCTTCACCTGGAATGCTTTTCCAACAGTCTTGAAGGAGTTCCCATATATTCTAAACACTTGTTGGCTGCTTTTCCTTCACTKTGCGGTCAACCTCATCCCAAACCATCTCAATTGGGATGGCCGATTAATTAGGGCCAATTTCAAGTTTTTATAACAATCGGAAATCTGTATTTTTGGACACAGATTTGGCCGTTTTTTTTTTTTTTACACCTTTATTTAACTAGACAAGTCAGTTAAAGAACACATTCTTATTTTCAATGACGGCCTACTGGGGAACAGTGGGTTAACTGCCTTGTTCAGGGGTAGAACGACAGATTTTTACCATGTCAGCTTGGGGATTCAATCTTGCAACCTTADGGTTAACTAGTCCAACGCTCTAACCACCTGCTTCACATTGCACTCCACGCGGAGCCTGCCTGTTACGCGAATGCAGTAAGAAGCCATGGTAAGTTGCTAGCTAGCATTAAACTTATCTTATAAAAAACAATCAATCAATCATAATCACTACACATGGTTGATGATATTACTCGTTTATCTAGCGTGTCCTGCGTTGCATATAATCGATGCGGTGCTCATTCGTGAAAAAGGACTGTCGTTGCTCCAACGTGTACCTAACCATAAATGCCTTTCTTAAAATCAATACACAAGTATATATTTTTAAACCTGCATATTTAGTTAATATTGCCTGCTAACATGAATTTCTTTTAACTAGGTCAAATGTGTCACTTTTCTTGCAACAGAGTCAGGGTATATGCAGCAGTTTGGGCCGCCTGGCTCGTTGCGAACTGTGTGAAGACTATTTCGTCCTAACAAAGACAGCCAACTTCGCCAAACGGGGGATGATTTAACAAAAGCGCATTCGCGAAAAAAGCACAATCGTTGCACGACTGTATCTAACCATAAACATCAATGCCTTTCTTAAAATCAATACATAGAAGTATATATTTTTAAACCTGCATATTTAGCTAAAAGAAATCCAGGTTAGCAGGCAATATTAACCAGGTGAAATTGTGTCACTTCTCTTGCGTTCATTGCACGCAGAGTCAGGGTATATGCAACAGTTTTGGGCCGCCTGGCTCGTCTTTACTCCTTGTTGCGAACTAATTTTGCCAGAATTGTACGTAATTATGACATAACATTGAAGGTTGTGCAATGTAACAGGAATATTTAGACTTATGGATGCCACCCGTTAGATAAAATATGAACGGTTCCGTATTTCACTGAAAGATAAACATTTTATTTTCTAAATGATAGTTTCCGGATTTGACCATATTAATGACCTAAGGCTCGTATTTCTGTGTGTTATTATCAAATCAAATCAAATTTTATTAGTCACATACACATGGTTAGCAGATGTTAATGCGAGTGTAGCGAAATGCTTGTGTGTTTTCTTCTAGTTCCGACAATGCAGTAATAACCAACAAGTAATCTAACCTAACAATTCCACAACTACTACCTTACACACAAGTGTAAGGGATAAGAATATGGTACATAAAGTATATGAATGAAGTGGTGGTACAGAACGGCAGGCAGATGCAGTAGATGGTATAGAGTACGTATATACATATGAGATGAGTACTGTAGGGTATGTAAACATAAAGTGGCATAGTTTAAAGTGGCTAGTGGTACATGTATTACATAAAGATGGCAAGATGCAGTAGATGATATAGAGTACAAGTATATACATATGAGATGGGTAAGTAGGGTATGTAAACATTATATTAAAGTGGCATTGTTTAAAGTGGCTAGTGGTACATTTTTACATAATTTCCATCAATTCCCATTTTTAAAGTGGCTGGAGTTGAGTCAGTATGTTGGCAGCGGCCGCTAAATGTTAGTGGGTGGCTGTTTAACAGTCTGATGGCCTTGAGATAAGAAGCTGTTTTTCAGTCTCCTCGGTCCCTGCTTTTGATGGCACCTGTTACTGACCTCGCCTTCTGGATGATAGCGGGGTGAACAGGCAGTGGCTTGGGTGGTTGTTTGTCCTTGATGATCTTTATGGGCCTTCCTGTGACATCGGGTGTGTAGGTGTCCTGGGAGGGCAGGTAGTTTGCCCCCCGTGATGCGTTCTGCAGACCTCACTACCCTCTGGAGAGCCTTACGTTGTGGGCGGAGCAGTTGCCGTACCAGGCGGTGATACAGCCCGACAGACGATGCTTCTCGAGTTGTGCATCTGTAGAAGTTTGTGAGTGCTTTGGTGACAAGCCGAATTTCTTCAGCCTCCTGAGGTTGAAGAGGCGCTGCTGCGCCTTCTTCACAACGCTGTCTGTGTGGGTGGACCAATTCAGTGTTGTCCGTGATGTGTTACACCGAGGAACTTAAAACTTTCCACCTTTACAACCCACCACTCCAACTGTACCGCGATTGTGGATAGGGGGTGCTCCCTCTGCTGTTTCCTGAAGTCCCACAATCATCTCCTTTGTTTTGTTTGACGTTGAGTGTGAGGTTATTTTCCTGACACCACACTCGAGGGCCCTCACCTCCTCCCTGTAGGCCGTCTCTCGTTGTTGGTAATCAAGCCTACCACTGTAGTGTCATCCCAAACTTGATGATTGAGTTGGAGGCGCTGCATGGCCACGCAGTCGTGGGTGAACAGGGAGTACAGGAGAGGGCTCAGAACGCACCTTTGTGGGGCCCCAGTGTTGGAGCATCAGCGGGGTGGAGATGTTGTTACCTTACCCTCACCACCTGGGGGCGGCCCGTCAGGAAGTCCAGGACCCAGTTGCACAGGCGGGTCGAACCCAGGTCTCGAGCTTGATGACGAGTTTTGGAGGGTACTATGGTGTTTGAATGCTGAGCTGTAATCGATGAACAGCATTCTCACATGGGTATTCCTCTTGTCCAGATGGGTTAGGCAGTGTGCAGTGTGGTTGCGATTGCGTCGTCTGTGGACCTATTGGGTCGGTAAGCAAATTGGAGTGGGTCTAGGGTGTCCGGTAGGGTGGAGTGATATGGTCCTTGACTAGTCTCTCAAAGCACTTCAATGATGACGGAAGTGAGTGCTACGGGGCGCGTAGTCGTTTTAGCTCAGTTACCTTAGCTTTCCTGGGAACAGGAACAATGGTGGCCCTCTTGAAGCATGTGGAACAGCAGACTGGGATAAGGATTGATGAATATGTCCGTAAACACACCAGCCAGCTGGTCTGCGCATGCTCTGAGGACGCGGGCTGGAATGCCGTCTGGGCCTGCAGCCTTGCGAGGGTTAACACGTTTAAATGTTTTACTCACCTCGGCTGCAGTGAAGGAGAGCCCGCAGGTTTTGGTAGGGGGCCGTGTCAGTGGCACTGTATTGTCCTCAAAGCGGCAAAAAAGTTGTTTAGCCTGTCTGGGAGCAAAGACATCCTGGTCCGCGACGGGGCTGGTTTTTCTTTTTGTAATCCGTGATTGACTGTAGACCCTGCCACATTCCTCTTGTGTCTGAGCTGTTGAATTGCGACTCGATTTTGTCTCTGTACTGGGACTTAGCCTGTTTGATTGCCTTGCGGAGAGAATAGCTACACTGTTGTATTCGCATGCTTCGCGTCACCTTCCCTGGTTAAAAGCAGTGTTCGCGCTTTTCAGTTTCACGCGAATGCTGCCGTCAATCCACGGTTTCTGGTTTGGGAAGTTTAATCGTTGCTGTGGGTACGACATCGTCAATGCACTTCCTAATGAACTCGCTCACCGAATCAGCATATTCGTCAATAATTGTTGTTGGACGCGATGCGGAACATATTCCAATCCGCGTGATCGAACAGTCTTGAAGCGTGGATTCAGATTGGTCGGACCAGCGTTGGACAGACCTGAGCGCGGGAGCTTGGTTGTTTGAGTTTCTGTTTGTAGGCTGGAATCAACAAAATGGAGTCGTGTCGTCAGCTTTTCCGAAAGGGGCGGGGGAGGGCCTTATATGCGTCGCGGAAATTAGATAACAATGATCTAGGGTTTTTCCAGCCCTGGTAGCACAATCGATATGCTGATAGAATTTAGGGAGTTTTGTTTTTAGATTAGCCTTGTTAAATCCCCAGCTACGATGAATGCAGCCTCAGGGTGGTGTGTTGCTAGTCAGTAAAGAGTCAGATAAAGTTCGTTCAGGGCCATCGATGTGTCTGCTTGGGGGGAATATATACGGCTGTGATTATGATTGAAGAGAATTCCCTTGGTAGATAATGCGGTCGACATTTGATTGTGAGGAGTTCTAGATCAGGCGAACAGAAGACTGACTGTGACTGTGTGTTGTTATGATGATCACACCACTTCTCGTTAACATAAGGCATACCCCCCCGCCCCTCTTCTTACCGGAAAGATGTTTTGTTTCTGTCGGCGCGATGCATGAAGAAACCAGCTGGCTGCACCGACTCCGTTAGCGTCCCTTGAGTTAGCCATGTTTCCGTGAAGGAGCACGTTGCAATCCCTGATGTCTCTCTGGAATGCTACCCGTGCTCGGATTTCATAACCTTATTGTCAAGAGACTGGACATTGGCGAGTAGTATGCTAGGGAGTGGAGCGCGATGTGCCCGTCTCCGAAGCCTGACCACGAGACCGCCTCGTTTGCCCCTTTTCGTCGCGTCGCGCACAGGGTCGCGGCTGGATAGATCAGATCCATTGTATTGGGTGGAAGGCAAAACACTGGATCCGTTTCGGGAAAGTCATATTCCTGGTAGAACGATGATGAGTTGACGTTAATCGTATATTCAGTAGTTCCTCCCGACTGTATGTAATGAAACCTAAGATTACCTGGGGTACCGATGTAAGAAATAACACATAAAAGAACAAAATACTGCATATTTTCCAAGGAACGCGAAGCGAGGCGCCATCTCTTTTCGCGCGCGGAAAGTGACACAGTTATAATTTGACATGTTATAATTAAGTCTATAATTTATAGAGCAGTCTGACAGAGATGGTAGGCACCAGCAGGCTCGTAGCATTCATTCAAACAGCACTTTCATGTGTTTTGCCAGCAGCTCTTCACAATGCTTCAAGCATTGCGCTGTTTATGACTTCAAGCCTATCAACTCTCGAGATTAGGCTGGTGTAACCATGTGTGAAATGGCTAGCTAGTTAGCAGGTTAGCGCTAATAGCGTTTCAAACGTCACTCGCTCTGAGACTTGGAGTGGTTGTTCTCCTTGTCTGCATGGGTAACGCTGCTTCGAGGGTGGCTGTTGTCGATTGTTCCTTGTTCGAGCCAGGTAGGAGCGAGGAGAGGGACGGAAGCTATACTGTTACACTGGCAATACTAAGTGCCTATAAGAACATCCAATAGTCAAAGGTATATGAAATACAAATGGTATAGAGAGAAATAGTCCTATAATTCCTATAATAACTACAACCTAAAACTTCTTACCTGGGAATATTAAAGACTCATGTTTAAAGGAACCACCAGCTTTCATAGATTTCTCATGTTCTGAGCAAGGAACTGAAACGTTAGCTTTCTTACATGGCACATATTGCACTTTTACTTTCTTCTCCAACACTTGTTTTTGCATTATTTAAACCCAAATTGAACACGTTTCATTATTTATTTGAGGCTAAATTGATTTTATTGATGTATTATATTAAGTTAAAATAAGTGTTCATTCAGTATTGTTGTAATTGTCATTATTACAAATAAAGAAAATTGTTCGACTACTCGGTATCGGCGTTAAAATCATAATCGGTCGACKTCTAGTTACTATACCCCCAGCCTCTGGAATAGCRAGAGAACCRGAGGAGGGCTGAAACTGTTTGACATATTTAAAAGAGAACTTAAAAATACACATTTTAGCTTTGCTTTTTAGTCATTCAGTTTTTATTGTTATGCTTTTTTTTTTTTTATCCTCTTATGTTTGTGTAGTAAATACTTCAGTCTTTATTTTCATAGATTTTATTAGTTTTCCCCTTTGAATCACATTCTGTTGCATTCCATGTATGACATGTGCTGTATAAATAAAGCTTAATTTGATGACATAGCCTAAGGGAAATMACTTGTATAAGCTATCTGATAACATTCAAGTCATTTCCTGTAGGCTATTAGCTTCATCTAACTATGGTTTCTTATCATTTTTGGACATCTGTTCCTCAAAGATTATCACGTGAAAACAATTGTTTAAGCATTGCCAGGTTCTCCAGTGAAATGCCTATTGGGGTAGGATGGTTTTATCACAAAGTATGTCCATTTCACCATSTTGGATGACATTATAAATAGTTTACACCCTACACACATCCAGTAAACAAATGATGTTGTGAATGAATGCGGTTGTTCCTGTATTTCAAAATGTGACTATCCGGTAGTCAGTGTACACAGACAGGACACATTGTAAAACAAGATTAAAGACTAACAATGGCATTATAATGCTCGTTTCTGCATACAGAATGGAGCAGCCGTCGCTGTTCTATACAGGGCCAATTCATATAACAGTTGGCCTGATATCCAGACTTGTTTTTTTTCTTTCTTTCTAACATTCCACTTTTTGTATTCTTTGTCATATGCCCAACATTACCTATGTTTAGAATGGGTACCAGTCTGTTTGTGCTATAAGAATGTGAAAGTTTGATCCCTTACACTTGACAGATTGAGGATTCTGTTGTTTTTTTCTTGGCATCTTCCGGTCAGCCTCTCTCTTTTGCCACCTCTTCTGGAAGACCTCAGGAACTATCAGCTCATGCTGCTTTCCAGGAAACTGTGCTTCTCCAGTAGTTCTAGACACAGATACAAATAAAAAATAAATAAAGATCAATTCAGATATGCCAAAAGCATTTAAGCAATTCAGGCATAATTGCACCTAGCTACATCTCTACATAGCTCTGGGCAAGGCACAGCTAACTAGCAACTGCGTGACTCGGACCTAGGTAACAGGTGTACATCCATGATTAAAATGCTTTGTTAACATTATAGATAACCTTAGCAAGCCATTTGGCTGAGTAAAGGGATGCGGCCAGATGAAATCGCTCCGGTGGATGTTGTTGCAGCTTGCTCKCGGCCCTTAATGATCCTTTGTAGACAGCTAGCTATCTAATTATGTTAACTATCTAGCTAATAATGTTAGCTTCAATGACTACACGTAGCGTTACCAGGCTAATTTGACTGAAAGGCCAAAAAAAAAGTAGAAAAGATATTAGCTAGCTAACTACTGTTTRAAATGTAAGTGCAGTTTGTTATAAAAAAGTATACTTGCTAGTTAATGACAGGATGTAGACAACGATTAAGATCCGTAACGTTAGCTAGGTAACCTTAGCTATAGAAGAAAAAAAACAAGTATGTGCGAAACTAGCCGACTAACGTTAGTTATCAAGCTAACTTACCTAAATATCATAAATAAACCTCTCGTTTGTAGCCGTTTTCATCCAGTAACTCAACGCTCCATGTAACCGTGCATAAACGAGATCTAAATGACTGTGTCTAGATATCCGCCATTTTTTTAATGTGCAYCTGCGACAAAGAAAGACAATTAATGGTGTTTTTCATAACTTAATTGATTTTTTGATTTCCATTGTATACATTCTCTTCCGCTGTTCCACGTGTTTCCGCATCCTAAATACATTTCCGGTCGACTGTTTCGTGGTACATGTAGTTTTTTTGGAGTGCCTTTCTGTTAAAAATAATTTCAGCCATTTGCAGCCTATTTAAAGGGACATTTCACTGCTACTCTTTCGCTGTATATGGCCATTAATATGTCAATAAAATGTAATATGTGCAAATACGAGAGTTTGTGTATCTCACCTGAGTCTTTCTTTTTTCCAACGCACTTAAGCCAAAACTACACCCATTATTCAGAGCGGCGTTCTACTACCCTCCCATTGGCTAGCTAACGTTGTCTCACTCACAGGCGATCAGCGCAGAGATATTTTTAGAGTTTTAATGAGTTGTAAAAATGTCTCAGAACTACCGAGGTAAAGACAGTTTAGGATATTCGCGCTTTCAAACCTCAATAGCTTTCAAACCACTTGAGCCACAGACTCCAAATAAGTGTCATGATGTTGGAAAAATTGCACAGGTCTTATGTCTTTATTTTACGATTTGGACATTAATTCGCTTTCCAAAGCTAATAAACATGTGGAAATGTGAGCAGCATTTTGTATTCATAGATGAATTAGTTAGGGAGCGTAAACAAAGTACAAACTTTTTTAACATTCGAATTTCAATAGCTCCTTGGTCATGGGACCTACTTGACTCAAACAAGGTTCAGAATGTCCACGGACTAGCCTTATATTGCACACTCTTGTTTGTGTACTGTAAAATCACACACATAACGTACATTTTTCATTGACTTACATTTCAATAGCTTCTTGGTCATGTCAATTAGACACCTAAGAAGCGTACAGTGGATATACACCCATATTTTGTATTTATTTATTTCACCTTTATTTAACCAGGTAGGCTAGTTGAGAACAAGTTCGTGACAAACTAAAGGGTATGCAATGTATGTCTATGCCATCGGGTTAGCTACAACCAGGTTTGAACGTTTTAGGAGTAATGGTTAAAGAGCTATTGAAATGTGAAACTCTAGATTTGTCACTATGTCACTAACTGCCGTTGGTGGACGTAAGGAAAACTACAGGTGAATATTCGTTGAATATCCAACCTGACACTGGCTTTGTATACAATGGAAATCAAAAAATCAATTAAGTTATGAAAAACACCATTAATTGTCTTTCTTTGTCGCAGCTGCACATTAAAAAAATGGCGGATATCTAGACACAGTCATTTAGATCTCGTTTATGCACGGTTACATGGAGCGTTGAGTTACTGGATGAAAACGGCTACAAACGAGAGGTTTATTTATGATATTTAGGTAAGTTAGTGCTTGTGCTTATTATTCATAATTTCTCTAATATTTATTAGCTAATCATTCAGTCCAACACGCTATGCTACAGCCATTGAATCTGTCTTTGAGCGTTAAGGGACTTTAATGGCTAGCTCTGTCCACGACATTATATTATTATATTTTTCAATCTTGAAATACATGGGTAAATGTTATTAAATCAGTGACCCGAAAGTCCCTTCCGGACTTGGAGAGCGCTCAAAGCGTTGTAGAATGCCTCTGAATAACGGGRCGTGGTTTTGGCTTAACTGCGTRGGGGAAAAGAAGGTGCCTCTCGCGTCACCTGTAGAAACGGACCATCTACATTTCCTGGTTGTAAGAAAACCACAATATCCAGAATTAATAGCGATTTCAAGACATAGTACCGCCAGTCGATTGGAACCACGTAAGAATACAAAAATTCAGCCTCGACCACGCACACAAATTGGCGAACACCATTTTGTTTTTCATATTGACCCCCATTGTAAAAGAGGAAACTAAAACAGAAATAACAAAACATGCCAAAAAGCTGCTGTGTTGTTCAATTTACATGTAGCCAAATCAAATCAGCTAAGACATTTTCTCAGCACATATCAAAGCTGCAGACTAAGGTTAAATCTAGACTTTGTTTCCTCTATCGTAATCGCTCCTCTTTCACCCCAGCTGCCAAACMAACTCTGATTCAGATGACCATCCTACCCATGCTAGATTACGGAGACGTAATTATAGATCGGCAGGTAAGGGGGTTATTGTGAAGGATGGTTTTGTTCTCTTTTTAACAAAAATATATGCCTTATAGAAGTAGGACATGTTAATCACAAAACATAGCGTGACTGCAGAAAAGCTGTTGCTAATCTAGGGTGTCGACTGTGCAAACCACAAGGTGAGACAAGATGGAAAAATGCTGAATAACAAGAAAACAGGAACTGAGGAATGTGTAGAAACAATGCTGAATAACAAGAAAACAGGAACTGAGGAATGTGTAGAAACAATGCTGAATAACAAGAAAACAGGAACTGAGGAATGTGTAGAAACCGACAACTCAGGTCAATCTTCACAAACACCATTCCGGACATCTGAATCCTGAGTGCTGTGGGGCTGGGACCAGTCTGGGCACCACCGATAGGCTAGCAAGTTTAAACCACGTCAAGCCTCTACTGTGACAGGCCATCTCTGAAGTTGGAACTACCACTGACACAGTATAAAAGAAGATTTCTGTACTATTTCAGTCAGTTCTCTGCTTTACCCTGTGTGGTGATACAGTGAACCCGTATATACGAAAATTGCATTTACCACTTGTGTTAAATAAATATAATTAAAGTATATTCGGTGACTCTGAATCACATTTTATCCTGATACCAGATTCGATTGACGCAACCCTTTACATTATCGAGCGGCTAGAGGTTCTTTACCATTCGGCCATCAGATTGGCCACCAATGCGCCACATAGAACACATCACTGCACTCTATACTCCTCTGTAAACTGGTCATCTCTGTATACCTGTCACAAGACCCACTGGTTGATGCTTATTTATAAAACCCTCTTAGGCATCACTCACCCTATCTGAGATATCTACTACCGCCCTCAACCTCCACGTACAACACCCGTTCTGCCAGTCACATTCTGTTAAAGGTCCCCAAAGCACACACATCCCTGGGTCGCTCCTCTTTTCAGTTCACTGCAGCTAGCGACTGGAACGAGCTGTAACAAACACTCAGACTAGACAGTTCAAAGACTCAATCATAGACACTCTTACTGACAGTTGTGGCTGTTTCACGTGATGTATTGTCTCTACCTTCTTGACCTTTGTACTGTTGTCTGTGCGCAATAATGTGTGTACCCGTTTTATGCTGCTACCATGTTGTTGTCATGSTGTGCTGTTGTCTTAGGTCTCTCTTTATGTAGTGTTGCCTCGCTTGTCGTGATGTGTGTTTTGTCCTATACTTCCTTATTGTAAATAAGAATGTGTTCATAACTGACATGCCTAGTTAAATAATATGTATTTTTAACTTGTTTAGTACAGTCCMTTTAATTTCACTCACTASTTGTAGCTGTATAGTCAGTTTCTTTATGTTGTTCCTCTTGGCTAGTTTAAATGTTCCAGTCGGTAGCTAGTTTTTACCCATGAGGGAAGCCCTACAATATATTTTTCTAAGTAGTGAGAACACTAGGGAGCAGGCAATGTTGAAAAGTAATCTGTAGACATGTTATAGTTTTATAATTGGCTAAAAACAAGCAGACAACAATACAATTGCGTTTGAAAAAAAGGTATAGTTTTTGCTGTGAGCTAATGGGGAAACCTAAGTAACCAAACGTTTGATTTCCCCACGGGTGCGCAGTGTTGCGACGTTCTGTCTAATAACGATAAGGTTTTTGGGAATAAACAGGTAGCTAACATTACTCACTGGATCAGCCAGTTGTTCACAGAACATCAGTTTACGAATAACTATTTATTTGTATTATTGTGTAGACAACAACTGTAAAGTTTAGTCATGGTGTGGTGCTCAGTACCCGGATGGGCAAACTACAGGCACGCACAGACTGGTGGGGTAGCATTTCAATAGATACTTAGAAGTCAAGCTAACTAGCAAACTACATTTATTAATCTAAACCAAAATCTAGCTAGCTAGCGTTCATAAAACGCTCGCAAGTCATTCCAAAGCAAATACATGTAATTAAAGAACTGCTATCTGGCGATGTGATTTTGTAACGTTAGCTTCACCCTACCGGACCGTTAGCAAGCTACTGTAGATCACCAACTACTGCAAAAACGAAGGTGACCAGTGTTGTCAACTTATTTTCAGGGTAAGTTGCTAGAGGCAGGTTGATTTGTTGCTAAATGATAGTTGGGATGTCATTGGGTGAAAACGTTAAACTGCGTCATTACGTAGAATACACAWTAACGTTACTCAAATTGACTGGCCATCTCGGCAAAAAATATGATTTGGCATTTGTTCAGGTACAGACTCCCACTCTTTTCTGTACACTTTTGATTGCGATATGAAAACTACCCCATGGCAAGGCACTACAATTCCCTACAGCATGGCAACCCTGCCTCCCTACAAGCTATGGGTATTGATCATATTCCGGCCTCTATTAGAAAATGGGACCGTCTTAAACAGTTAAACCAAAGGGAAAGTTTTTGGATTTACAAACTACAGGCCACTAAATACCCTGGTTTAAATGACGATATGGATTTCTCACCCTTCCTGTAGGGTCGTGATGGGTCCATTTGCTGTCATCTAGTGGACATTTTGCTCAATTGCCCTCCGCTATGTTTATACTGTTGTTGTTCATGTTTTGCTGTGTTCTAGTGTACTATGGAATATATTGCTGTGTTATTCTAGACACTTCTCCCAGTCATATTTAAGGTTAGAACTACCTTTCTAAGCCTTCTGATACTTCTAGCTTGGAGTTGTATTTTTATGATAACATAGCTACAGTATTTCACCTTTTAATGTGTATAGTATTGCTTACTAGGTGTGTCCAATCAATTTTGTAACCACTCCCTCTTCCAATTAGGGCCAATTGGAAAAGCTGTTTAAAAGAGGACATTGTATTCTTTTTTCTTTTTTTTTGTACGCCCTGATGAAGGCCATGCAGCCGAAACGCGTCGGTTTAAAAAAAAAACTTTGTTTCTATTGAACATGCCATACTAATAAAGGCATTTTAATTAATTATATGAAGAGTACCTTGGTCCTCCTTTCTTTTTTATATGTTGATTGATGTTGTAAGTTCTATATTCATTGGGMTTGGCTCGTCGAACCCGTACTACWGCTGCTGCAGTCAGCCAACAATGATTTGCAATTTGCTGAAATTGCTGCTGGCCTGCTGCTGACGTCACTCACAATGCACTATTGCAGCCAGGCACGTGTGTTGTGACAGTTGTGTGACAGAGAATATCGTTTTTGTGTCATTTAGAGGGAAAATGTGTGCATTTTAATGTTTGAGTCACTTTTCAAAAGTTGCTAAAAGTTCTAAACAAATGTTTTAAAGTAGCTACATTTGTTGCTAGGTGATGTTTGAAAAAAAAGTTACCAGGGTAGTCTGTTGGCATCACTGAACGTGACTGGTGTATGTGTTTATATTTACAGAGTCCGATCCCATCAACATACGCAGTGGCATCAACTTGTGACTCCATGATGAGCAAATAAATATATTGGAGCTAGGCATAAACATAGTTTGTGTCTTGTTGTCATAGTTGGTGTGTTTTATAAGTCGGCTACCACTTCTACTGTAGTTGTCTCTATATTATGGAGGCTTAGTTGGTTGTTTATGCATAAAGTCTAKATTTGGAGAAACTCTGAGTTATTAGGGACTGTTAGGAATGTTCTGGGGTAGAGGAGGGTTGTCAAAGTTTTTTGCTTTGGGGAGTTACATTTTTTTTTATTGGGCACAGGGGAGGGCAGTGCATTTTCCCCCTGGTTTACATTCACTCTTTAAGTTTTTACTATACACAGAGTCTATATGCTTGCCCATATAGACTCCAATGCTTCCCACAGTTTTGTCAAGTTGGGTGGTGGACCATTCTTGATCCACACAGGAAACTGTTGAGTGTGAAAAAACCCAGCAGCGTTGCAGTTCTTGACATACTCAAACCAGAGTGCCTGGCACCTACTATCGTACCCCATTCAAAGGCACTTAAATCTTGCCTTGCCCATTCACCCTCTGAATAGCACACATACACAATCCATGTCTCAATGCTTAGAAATCCTTCTTTATCCTGTCTCCTCCATTTCATCTATACGGATTGAAGTGGATTTAACAAGTGAAAACAATAAGGGATCATAGCTTTCACCTGGTCAATCTATGTCATGGAAAAAGCAGGTGTTCTTAATGTTTTGTCCACTCCGTGTATAATTTCTTCCATCCTAGACACAATTCCTTATCTACTGTAATGAAGCAGAGAATGGAATAGATCATTTAACATTTGCCAAAATGCAATTTGCGGGAAAACTCTGCTCTAAAAGACGCACAATGCGAGCCGTTTCATGAAACTTAGAAAGAAGGAAAATGTAGATATGCAACAAATACGATGGGTTGTTTAATATGACTAGGATGGTGCGTTTGGCTTCTGGACAACGAAAGAAAGTTGATATGAAAATTAGTAGAACAGGAACGAAAGACTGTGAAAAAAATGTTTGGTTGCTAAGCTGCCCCTCTCTCTCCCACTGCTCCATGCAGCCTGAGTCTGTGAGTTGCCTAGCAACTAGGCTCCGCTCTGGGTTGCCAGCGGCTCATTGACTAGAGCCATTAGTTGACGTAAGAACGCTACTTTATAACTCTATAAACTTACAGTACATTACTGTTTACTATTTTTTACGTTTTGGAAGGGGGGTGCATTTAAAAAAATATATAAACTTGAGTTGGACCACCCCCCCTCAGTAAATGTCTGTCACTTAGTACGGAGGGGATGGTATGGGTGATTGTCTGTTGGGGGTTGGTATTGTGTGTGTGTGTGTGAAGGTTAGTATGCATGATCGATTGACATGAAGGGACTGGGTGGATATAGTACCTTTTTGTTTGAGTGTTTTATTGATGGGGACAAAGTAGTAAAATGTTGGCTAATCACTGACTAGCGTGTGTCCTATACAGACCAATCCTGCTGCTGACCTTGACACCAGTTTTAGTAGTGCAGATCCCGTAGACCCATTGGCTGAAAACTAGCAGCCGGGAACAAGCTCAACATCATCTGACTTGGATGAGGAAAAAGGACTGCATGAGGCTGGCAAGAGTTAAAGTGTTCAGTCTGAGTCCAAGGTCATGCAGCTCACGAAGTTCTGCCAGACCAGTTGCCATTGCCCCAACACAAGATGACGTTCACCAGCTGAAGAACATTCCGGAACCTGCCTGGAACTTTTAGCCTACAATACATATACATTGTTGTACTGATGTTGTAGTATAATGTAGAATACCTAGTATACCCACAACCTGTGTTGTTGATTTGAACCTGCAGCAGAAACCAAATAGTGTTGACTTCCAAATTCTGGATTCATTCATTGTGATATTCAAGAAATGTATTTAGAAGTAACTTGCTACAWTCTTAATGCTGGAAGAAAAAAATGATGCAAAGAGACCAACCATTGACGTCATGGTTTGAACACACCCAGCACACAAAAAAAATCCTAAATACCTCTCATCACTCATAATTATTTAGGGAGACTGGGAAACACTCAAAATAGTGTCTAGCTGTGAAGGTTACCTTTAAATGTCTGTGTTGGGAAATGTATTGTAATGAAACAGCAGGGAGCAGGTCTCGAACCCTCGACCTTCTAGCCCGAAGTCCAGCGCGCTATCGACTGTGCCGCAAAAGCATGCTCGAACGGCAGAGTCGATTTCCGCGCTTATAAACCCAGGGTCGTTACAGTATTAAGATCACCCATGTTAAACAAGCCTTAAACTTAAATAAATATGTAAATTATAATAATTTACCTGACTTCCCTAGTTGAATAAAATATAACTTTTAAGGCTATAGCCTGTCGGGTTGATTGCAGAATGTTAGGCTACATTTCTGAAATTGTGGATGACTTAATCTCAAATGTTTAACKCATTTGAAACGGAATGAATGAGACTGGTGCTGTAATGAGGCTGGGATATTTACGAATCGGAGAGGGACCCTTTTCTGCGTTATCCCATTGGTCAATGTCACTGCAGTGTGCCTCCTGCAGGCAGGCGGGTCGTTGCACCCCCTCCCTCCCCAACACTCCTGCTGCTACTGGAATAACCGGGAAGCGCGCTCTACAACCGGGATCTCCTCCGCAACGTCATTCGCTAAAACCATTTCTCGAACCGTGGGATCTTGCGACTCATTGTAGCTAAGCTTTGATTGGACAGATATGTTTTAGAACAGTGCGAGGGTTGCTGCTGGTCTGCTGTTCGAGGGGCGGAGCTAGTTGTTAATTCTGGACTTCAAATACAACATGCTGGAGAGAGGTAAGGTGCCGCTATAATCAATATAAATATAATAGTGATGTGCGTAATGTCAATGTCACTCGTTTCGAACCAGAAACCGCTATGATGTAGAACGGGATGAATGTAACGTATTTCTTTGTTTATTATGAATTAGGTGGAATACGTAGTAACCTTGCCACTCCCTGCAGTGCTGGTGCGCTGGTCAGACCCCATATTAATAATGGATAGGCGGTGTGATGATACGGTGTTTATAAAACGAGCCTTTGAATGGTGCAATATTGTAGGCCTATCATTCGATGCGCCTCAAAGTGTTTCTAAATAACTTTTCACGTTTCTCCCCCAAAAGATGCCAAAAAAACAACATCATTGCAATGTAATCTGACATTAAATAATATACGATCTTTTCTAGGCTAGGAATGATTGTAGCCTATGAAAAATGGACCACGACATTTGATTAGACTGGGAATCGGTGATTAATGTCTGCTTGGAGAAAGGGGAGCCGTGGTTTGCGCGGGGGCATGGGACGTGTGTCTCGACTCGCAGGCGGTCCTGAAGACATGTAATCAAAACCCGCATTGCTGATGTGCACTGTCCCGTGGATGGATAATTAGGTACACTATTTAATAGCTAGGGTGTCATGGTCTGCTCCCCAGGGCAGATGCCTACTTTGTGTTGAAAACTGACCTTCGGTTAGCCAGTGATTGCATAGCAACAGCTTTCAGTAGCCTATTCGGTTAACAAGTGTCACAACAGTCTTACTTTGTAGCCTACCTACCTGAGCTGTTGCTTGCTCTTGGAGAGCAAACTATTTTATCCATCTATAGTCTATAACTCCCTATCCCTATCCCTAAGCGTTGAGAATGGCACAAAAAAAAAGCCTATGCTATTTTACCAACCTTAACAGTTAAAAGGGGCAAACATATTTTGACCCAACTCTCTATCTATCTATCCCTAAAGCTTTGATAAAATAGCAGCGTTGGAAGCATTTTTAACAACAACCTATGCCTTAGCCGACCTCAACAGTTTTTGTCGTGCCATTTAAAAAAAGGAGCAAACCGATTCTGGACTGTTGGTCTTGTTACGTAATAACCCATCTGTCATTCTGTCACTTTACTGTAGAGCATCYTGGAAGCTAGTGCACAACCGGTAAAGGCCTACTATAGTCACATAAACATGTCAATGGAGATTGGAATGATTCACTCAAGTCAGAATAACAATATTGTTTATCAAAATGATTATAGTTATTGATTTAGTTTAATACATGTTCTATAATGTTAATCAGTTAGTGAGTTTGTAATGGCAAACCATGTATGTTTTAGTATTAGCACTATAGCTCTGTCTGGTTAATAATGTAGGTAGGCGAACAGTCTACTGTATCATATTTCCATGTGCACTGTGCCACTTGTTTTGCTTTATTACATAACTGCAGTGTACGTAAGATCTTCTCTGGGGTCATATCACTGCACACCTTTTCAGCTGGAGGTCAAATGTCACGCTGTAGTATCACACGCAGCCACCTGCAAGGTGTGTTCACGTTGGCCTTATAAACAAAACAACCTCCCATGTTATACAGTAGGCCTGTAAAGAGGCAGGACACACCTAACTTTAGGTGTCATTTGAAATACAATAACGTGAGTTTTAAAAGCATTTTGACAAGAGGGAGTTAATGGCCTTGCCTATGGCCTATTATGATAGGGTGACACGACAGCCAATGACTTATGCGTATTAGAGTCTGTAAATGGTCTGTTCTTAGCAACAGCATCGTTTTTTTAAATAGCTCATTTCTATTTAACCCGTCGAGTCGATGGAGTCGTGTGTGTGGTGTGGTGTGTGTGGTGTGTGTGTGTGTGTGTGTGTGTGTGTGTGTGTGTGTAGTTGTATTTATTATGGATCCCCATTAGCTGCTGCTCCTGGGGTCCAGCAAAAATTAAAGCAGTTTATACAATAAAAAAAAAAACATTACAATACATTGACTGATTTCACTACACACTGTGTGCCCTCAGGCCCCTACGCCACCACTACCACATATCTACAGTACAAAATCTAAGTGTGTGTATAGTGRGTATGTTATCGTGTGTGTGTCTGTGCCTATGTTTGTGTTGCTTCACAGTCCCTGCTGGTACATGTGGTGTATTTTTATCTGTTATTTAAATCTGATTCTACTGTTTGCATCAGTTACTTGATGTGGAATAGAGTTCCATGTAGTCATGGCTCTATGTGGTACTGTGCACCTACCATAGTCTGTTCTGGACTTGGGGACTGTGAAGAGACCTCTGGTGGCATGCCTTGTGGGGTAAGCATGGGTGTCCGAGTTGTGCGCCAGTAGTTCAAACAGACAGCTTGGTGTATTCAACATGTCAATACTTCTCATAAATACAAGTAGTGATGAAATCAATCTCTCCTTCACTTTGAGCCAGGAGAGATTGACATGCATATTATTAATATTAGCTCTCTGTGTACATCCAATGGCCAGCCGTGCTGCCCTGTTCTGAGCCAATTGCAATTTTCCTAAGGCCTTTTTTTGTGGCACCTGACCACACGATTGAACAGTAGTCCAGGTGGGACAAAACTAGGGCCTGTAGGACCTGCCTTGTTGACAATGCTGTTAAGAAGGTAGAATCTAGGGCCTGTAGGACCTGCCTTGTTGACAGTGCTGTTAAGAAGGTAGAGACTAGGGCCTGTAGGACCTGCCTTGTTGACAGTGCTGTTAATAAGGTAGAAACTAGGGCCTGAAGGACCTGCCTTGTTGATAGTGTTGTTAAGAAGGCAGAGCAGTGCTTTATTATGGACAGACTTCTCCCCATCTTAGCTACTGTTGTGTCACATGTATCATATGTTTTGACCAAGACAGTTTACAATCCAGGGTTACTCCAAGCAGTTTAGTCACCTCAACTTGCTAAATTTCSAAATTATTMATTACAAGATTTAGTTGCGGTTTAGCGTTTAGTGAATGATTTGTCCCAAATACAATGCTTTTAGTTTTAGAAATATTTAGGACTAAKTTATTCCTTGCCACCCACTCTGAAACTAACTGCAACTCTTTAAGTGTTGCAGTCATTTCAGTCGCTGTAGTAGCTAACATGTATAGTGTTGAGTCATCTGCATACATAGACACTCTGGATTTACTCAAAGCCAGTGGCATGTCATTAGTAAAGATTGAAAAAGTAATGGGCCTAGACAGCTTCCCTGGGGAATGCCTGATTCTACCTGGATTATGTTGGAGAGGTTTCCATTAAAGAACATGGCCGATTTAATTTGGACCGATTTCAAGTTTACATAACAATCGGTAATCAGCATTTTTAGACGCCGATTATGGCTGATTACATTGCAATCCACGAGGAGACTGCGTGGCAGGCTGACTACCTGTTACGCGAGTGCAGCAAGGCGCCAAGGTAAGTTGCTAGCTAGCATTAAACTTATCTTACAAAAAACAATCAATCTTAACATAATCCCTAGTTAACTACACACGGTTGATGATACTACTAGTTTAACTTGCTTGTCCTGCATTGGAAATAATCAATACGGTGCCTGTTAATTTATCATCGAATCACAGCCTACTTTGCCAAACGGGTGATGATTTAACAAGCGCATTAGCGAAAAAGCACAACTGTTGCATAAATGTACCTAACCATAAACATCAATGCCTTTCTTAAAATCAATACACAAGGATATTTTTTTCAAACCTGCATATTTAGTTAATATTGCCTGCTAACATGAATTTCTTTTAACTAGGGAAATTGTGTCACTTCTCTTGCGTTCTGTGCAAGCAGAGTCGGGGTATATGCAGTAGTTTGGGCCGCGTGGCTCGTTGCGAACTGTGTGAAGACCATTTCTTCCTAACAAAGACCGTAATTCATTTGCCAGAATTTTACATAATTATGACATAACGTTGAAGGTTGTGCAATGTAACAGGAATATTTAGACTTATGGATGCCACCCGTTCGATAAAATACGTAACGGTTCCGTATTTCACTTGAAAGAATAAACGTTTTGTTTTCAAAATGATAGTTTCATGATTTGACCATATTAATGACCTAAGGCTCGTAATTCTGTGTGTTTATTATGTTATAATTAAGTCTATGATTTGATAGAGCAGTCTGACTGAGCGGCGGTAGGCAGCAGCAGGCTCGTAAGCATTCATTCAAACAGCACTTTCCTGCGTTTGCCAGCAGCTCTTTGCAATGCTTGAAGCACAGCGCTGTTTATGACTTCAAGCCTATCAACTCCCGAGATTAGGCTATAGTACTATAGTGCCTATAAGAACATCCAGTAGTCAAAGGTATATGAAATACAAATGGTATAGAGAGAAATAGTCCTATAATAACTACAACCTAAAACTTCTTAACTGGGAATATTGAAGACTCATGTTAAAAGGAACCACCAGCTTTCATATGTTCTCATGTTCTGAGTGTAACGGATGTGAAATGGTTAGCTAGTTAGCGGTGGTGGGCGCTAATAGCCTTTCAATCGTTGACGTCACCTTGCTCTGAGACATAGAAGTAGTGGTTCCTCTTGCTCTGCAAGGGCCGCGGCCTTTGTTGGAACGATGGGTAACGATGCTTCGTGGGTGACTGTTGTTGATGTGTGCGAGGGGTCGGGGCGAGGGGACGGACGTTAAAGGTAAACTGTTACATGAGCAAGGAACTTAAATGTTAGCTTTTTTACATGGCACATATTGCACTTTACTTTCTTCTCCAAACTGTGTTTGGCATTGTTTAAAACCAAATTGAACATGTTTCATTATTTATTTGAGACTAAATAGATTTTTACTTTAGTGATTATATAATGTAAAAATAAATGTTCATTCAGTATTGTTGTAATTGTCATTATTCCAAATTATATATATACAGTATATATTATATAATATATAATATATATATAATATATATATATATATATAAAATCGTCCGATTAATCGTTATCGTTTTTTTTTGGTCCTCCAATTAATCAGTAATTAATCATCGGCGTTGAAAAATCATAACGTTGACCTCTAGTGTAATTATCAAAAACATCAAATAAAATCAAAAAGAATACAAAGAAAATTACATAACAATAATGAGACTATATACATGGGGTACGGTACCGAGTCAATGCCGGGGGTACAGGGTTGTGAGGTAATTTGTACATGTAGGTAGGGGGTAAATGACTATGCATAGATAATAAACAGCGGGAGTAGCAGCAGTGTACAAAACAAAGTGGGGGGGGGGGGGGGAGGGGGTCCGGAATGTAAATAGTCCGGGTGGCCCATTTGGAATTAATGTTACAGCCAGGCTTTATGGCTTGAGGGATAGAATGTTAAGGAGCCTGTTTTGTTCCAGACTTGGCGCTCTCGGTACCGCTTGCCGTGTGGTAGCAGAGAGACAGTCTCATGACTTGGGTGATTGGAGTCTTTGACAATTTTTTGGGCCTTCCTCTGACACCGCCTAGTATAAGGTTCTGGATGTCAGGAAACTTGGCCCCCAGTGATGTACTGGGCCGTACGCACTACCTTCTGTAGCGCCTTACGGTCAGATGCCGAGCAGTTGCCATACCAGGTGGTGATGCAACCAGTCAGGATGCTCTCGATGGTACAGCTGTATAACCTTTTGAGGATCTGGGGACCCATGTCAAAGGTTTTCAGTCTCCTGAGGGGGAATAGGTTTTGTTGTATTCTCTTCACAACTGTCTTGGTATGTTTGGACCATTATAGTTTGTTGGTGATGTGGACACCAAGGAACTTGAAACTCTCGAACCGCTCCACTTCAGCCCTGTCGATGTTAATGGGGGCCTGTTGGGCCCTCCTTTTCCTATAGTCCACGATCAGTTCCTTCGTCTTGCTCACATTGAGGGAGAGATTGTTGTCCTGGCACCACACTGCCAGGTCTCTGACCTCCCTAATTGGCTGTCTCATCGTTGTCGGTGATCAGGCCTACCACTGTTGTGTCATCAGCAAACTTAATGATGATGTTGGAGTCGTGCTTGGCCACGCTGTCATGGGTGAGCAGGGAGTACAGGAGGGGACTAAGCACGCACCCCTGAGGGGCCCCAGTGTTAAGGATCAGGGGGGGTTTCAGGCATGATGGTGTTGATGTGAGCCATGACCAGCCTTTCAAAGCACTTCATGGCTTCATACAATGCTTGTCTTTCATAATTTGGTCAGATATACTTGGATGTGTAGTGTCAGTGTTTGTTGTTGAGATGTCATGCCTAAATTTGCTAATCTTGCCAATGGAAAAATCATTAAAGTTGTTAGCAATATCAGTTGGTTATGTGATGAATGAGCCATCTGATTCAATAGATGATGGAGCTGAGATTGCGTTTTTCCCCAAAATGTAATGTAAGGTGCTCCAAAGCTTTCTACTGTAATTCTTTATGTAATTTATCTTTGTTTCATAGTGTAGTTTTTTTCTTTTTATTCAGTTAAGTCACATGATTTCTTCATTTGCAATACGTTTGCCAATCGGTTGTGCAGCCAGACTTATTTGCCATTCCTTTTGCCTCATCCCTCTAAACCATACCATTTTTTAATTCCTCATCAATCTACGGGGATTTAACTGTTTTTACAGTCTTTTTTTTTTATGGGTGCGTGCTTATTAGTAACTGGAATAAGCAATTTCATAAATGTGTCAAGTGCAGTGTCTTCTCCTCATTACACACCACAGACCAACACATTATTTACATCAACAACATAGGAATCACTACAAAACGTATTGTATGACCTCTTATACAATATATTAGGCCCAACCTTTGGAACTTTGGTTTTCCTAGATATGGCTACTATATTGTGATCACTACATCAAATGGATCTGGGTAATGTTTTCAAGRAAATTTCTGYAGCATTAGTAAAGATGTGATCAAGGGGGGTTTAGGGTTAAGGTTATAATTAGGGTTAAGGTTAGGAGCTAGGGGTTAGTTTTAGGGTTAGGAGCTGGGGTTAGGGTTAAGGTTAGGTTTTTGGGTTAAGGTTAGGGTTAGGGTACATGATTTTGAATGGGACTGGGGTTCCCATGTTGTGTTCTGTAATATCCTGCACATTCTTCACTTTTTTTTGCTGCACCATAACGAGATGATGGTGTCATGGTGATGGATGGCTTTCCACTTCCTACTTCTTCTAATCAGCTCTGCCATCATGTGTCCCAAATGGAACCCCATTCCCTACATAGTGCACTACTGTTGTCCCTACATACAGTCATCAAGAAAAAAATTCTAAAAGGGTTCTTCCGGCTGTCCCCATAGGGATACCCTTTGAAYAACCCTTCCGGTTCCATGTAGAACCCTTTTGGGTTCCTTTCCACACAGGGTTCTACACGGAACCCTAAAAAAAAGGGTTCAACCTGGAAGTGAGTGAGTAGAGTGATTTTACTTTAGCAGGGGCCATGTCAAAGGTAAGAAAACAACACTCCAGCCAAAGACCTCACTCCACCGATTACGTAATGGAGGCTGGCAGGAATGCTGCTGACTCGCTGGTTTTACTGCCAAGACAAATAGTGCCCTCCCAAATGGTTCCCTATATAGTGCACTACTTTTGACCAGCGCCCTAATGCAGGATAAAGTGAATAGGGAGCCGTTTGGCATGCAGCCAAACATTGTTGATCTCTCCATGGGAGTTAAACGCTGCAGAGGGGTCTGGAGGATACGTTCCTTATTGGCACAGGGGATGTCCTCAATATGAATAGAGACTGGCAGTGCTTGGATTTGAGATCAGTTTTTTAAWTTTTTTTACTGAAAGGTTACCGTTTTTTAAATTATGGATTTAAATAGTTTAGTCATAGGATGGGTTGCAACCAACATGGTTTAAATACATCTAGGATTAGAATCCAATCTAGGTTTTGTAAAATCTAGGTTTATAAATAATCAGAGATGTGTTACACCACTTCATTTTAAATCTAGATCAGTACATCTATGATTAACGGTTATAAACTATGATTAGTGACATGTTACACCAATACATTAGGTATTTCGTGAGTTGACACGAAGTAGCTAGCCTACTTGACAAATGAGGCCACAAAGTTGCTGTTCCTTGGATAAAATAATAACAATGTGACGTTAGAACTACTGAAACTCCAGGGGTAAAGGTTCTCACGGGTTGGCTGATTTTGAAATAAAATCCGTTATTTACCAGTACTAGACAGAAAACAAATTAGTTAGCTAACGTTAGCTGCTGTAGTTAGCTAGTTTAAAAAACCAAGCTAGCTAGCATACATTATTTATTATTGTGATTACTTAACGTTATTTTGCCATTTATTATTTGTCCGCTAGCCACCTGATCATGGCACGTCAAAGAAGTTCAAATTTATCCACTAATGGGAAAAAAAACAAATGTCGGAACTGATGGAGGAATTTAGTAACGTACTGAAGGATAAAAAATGATAAAAAGACATGACTGTCAAAAAGACGGAAGACACCTGGGCCGTTTTATGCGACAAATATAATGGATCGACAAGGATTAAAGAGGAAAGGGACCCAAATCGGATGAAAGCGTGCTGGGAAAAAATGTAATGCCAAAAAAGATGCGGCAGACGAGAGGCAGAGACTATTTCAGACCGGAGCCAGAGGCGGGCCTCCGTCCAAGGGAATTGATCCTATCACCCAGAAGATATGCGAGATGATTCCCCAGCAGTTTGCCCCTCTCCATAACCCCTATGATGACGACGGACAACTTGACCCACCAATATTTAGCAAGCATAAATAAACTGGTAAATATCAATGCCTATCATGCACGTTAAAACTAACGTTAATGCTATTTCACTACAACGTTACCGTTATCAGGCCCGTTACAGCATGTTGCATAACATCATCATTCGTATCAAGGCTGGGCATATCATAAGCCCCAAATCAATTGTTGTACAAAATGGGAACGTAAATAGCCTACTAATAATGAGTTAGTTATTATAAAACTCAACAGGATTCAACCGGTTTGTAATTATTCTCTGAGGAACTCATGTTGGTCTCCACAGTAGATATGCTGCCATTTTATCAGTTAAACCACCTCAAGTGGCAGTTTAGAATTCATCTCCAATATAAATTGATATATATAAAAATAAAAATAAATTCATTGAGCAACAGGCTTACAATGAATCTAGATTTTAAAGTGAAAACTAAATGTCACGTTCTGACCTTAGTTCCTTTTTTATGTCTTTATTTTTAGTTTGGTCAGAGCGTGAGTTGGGGTGGGCATTCTATGTTGTTTTTTCTATGTTTTGTTCTATTGTCCTTTTCTATGTGTTTGGCCTAGTATGGTTCTCAATCAGAGGCAGGTGTCAGTCGTTGTCTCTGATTGGGAGCCATATTTAGGTAGCCTGTTTTTCATTGTGTTTMGTGGGTGATTATTTTCTGTGTAGTGGATGTCACCTMACAGAACTGTTGCGTTTCGTTCTCCTTTGTTATTTTYTTTAGTGTTCTCTGTTTAATYAATATAATGATGAACACTTACCACGCTGCGCTTTGGTCCTCACCTCATTCCAACGACGAGCGTTACACTAAACTTAGATTAGAGGAAGGATTTCATTMAACTAGGATTCATTTAAAACTAGGTTTAAAATTTGGTGCAACAAGATTAATAGATTAACCTTGATTTAATCCAGTTTAAGAGTTAATCCATGTTGGTSCATAGTTTACTGTATTAATTTGAGATGATTTTGGAGCGAGAAGACAGAGAGAGAGAGAGTATCAACAGACAGGAAGGACTGACTAACCATGTAAGTATGGTAAATATGCCCACTAACTTCCTCTCTTCCTACGACACCAGGTTATTTACGAATCACCAGGACAAAAAAACATTATGGTTTCCAAAATCATACACAYTTTTTATTACACCACAATTCATGAAAAGGAATTGATCCCACATATGACCATACATGATGAGACAGGGCAATGTGCTGCTGAGAAACTGGCATGACCCAGTTTGAGCAAGCTGAGTGGAATACCGGCTGGCAGAATTGTACACAGACGGGACGGGCGGCGTAACATACATACAGAGTCTGCTATAACCTCCCTCCCCACTACTGCAACCATAATTCACAGCAAAACATTGTTTTTCTGTCAAGAAGAATAGTACACACAAAACAGCTGTTAGATTACTCAATGTATCATACTACCTGGTGCTATAACACACTGTTAGATTACTCAATGTATCGTAAGACCTGAACAGCTATAACACACCATTAGATTTCTCAATGTATCGTAAGACCTGGTGCTATAACACACCTCCCATACCATCCTGTTCCTCTGTAATCTCCATGATTGCATGGTTCCTGGCTAGCTCCCAGTAGAGTAAACGAGGTCTAGATGTTGTCTTTTGGTTTCACTCTGACACATACGGTGCCTTCAGAATGTTTTCATACCCCTTGACTTTTTCCACATTTAGTTGTGTTACAGTCTGAATTTAACATGGATTAAATTGAGATTTTTTTTATTTATTTTATCACTGGCCTACACACAATTACCCCCATAATTTCATTAGTGGAATCCTGTTTTTAGAAATGTTTACAAATTAATAAAAAATGAAAAGCTTAAATGTTTTGAGTCAATAAGTATTCAACCTCTTTGTTATGGCAAGCCTACATTTTTGAATGACTACCTCAACTCTGTACCCCACACATATAATTATATGTAAGGTCCTTCAGTCGAGCAGTGAATTTCAAACACAGATTCAACCACAAAGACCAGGGATGTTTTCCAATGCCTCACAAAGAAGGGCACCTATTGGTAGATGGGTAAAAATMGTAAAAAGCAGACATTGAATATCCCTTTGAGCATGGTGAAGTTATTAATTACACTTTTGATGGTGTATAAATACATCCAGTCACTACAAAGATACAGGTGTCCTTCCTAACTCAGTTGCCGGAGAGGAAGGAAACCGCTCAGGGATTTCACCATGAGGCCAATGGTGACTTTAACACAATTACAGAGTTGAATGGCTGTGATAGCAGAAAACTGAGGATGGATCAACCACATTGTAGTTACTCCACAATACTAACCTAATTGACAGAGTGAAAAGAAGGAAGCCTGTACAGAATTGGAAAAAAATCCAAAACATGCATCCTGTTTGTTTAAAAGGCATTAGGTAATCCTGCCAAAAATGTGGCAAAGCAAATCACTTTTTGTCCTGAATGCAAAGCATTATGTTTGGGGCAAATCAAATATAACACATTACTGAGTACCACTCTCCATGTTTTCAAGCATAGTGGTGACTGCATCGTGTTATGGGTATGCTTGTAATCATTAAGGATTGATGAGTTTTTCAGGTCAAAAATAATTACCAGAATGGAGCTAAGCACAGGAACAATCCTAGAGGAAAACCTGGTTCAGTTTGCTTTCCAACAGACACAGAGACATAAATTCACCTTACAGCAGGACAATAACCCTGGAGTTGCTTACCAAGAAGACAGTGAATGTTCCGGAGTGGCTGAGTTACAGTTTTAACTTAAATAATCTTGAAAACATATGGCAAGACTTGAAAATGGCTGTCTAGCAATGATCAACAACCAACTTGACAGAGCTTGAAGAATTTTGAAAAGAATAGTGTGCAAATATTTTACAATCCAGGTGGGCAACGCTCTTCAGAGACTTGCCCAGAAAGACTCACAGCTGTAATCACTGCCAAAGGTGATTCTAACATGTATTGACTCAGGAGTGTGAATACTTATTTAAATGAGATTTCTGTATTTCATTTTCAATACATTTTTCTAAAATTTCCCCAAACATGCTTTCACTTTGTCATTATGGGGTATTGTGTGTAGATGGGTAAGAGGGGGATGGGGGGGGGATGGGTCAATTGAATTCATTTTGAATTCAGGCTGTAACACAACAAAATGTGGAATAAGTCCAGGGGTGTGAATACTTTCTGAAGGTCCTGTAATAGACAGCATTCACAATGGCCGCCTTTATCAATGGGAGGTCAATAGTAAGGTGACTGACAATACAGTGTTTCCCCTACCTAGCATTACATAGGAGTGGCCCTTCATCCTGGCTCTGTTATGCCCCCAGCTACACTAAAAAGATTTGCCGGGAATTAAATTTCAATTTTGGTTTCCTCAGGACATTATGACCCTCACCCCTCGAAAACAACACAATATTTTCTCTTAACAGAGAAAAGTGCTTCACATTTATRCACTGTAATAAATAAATAATAATACGGTAAATTCTACGGTAATTACACAGTAATAACCCAACAATAACTTCTTTGTTTCTTTGGGGATTTATTAACTCCGTTGTAATTTATCAGGAAGTAAACCAGCAGAATATTTGGGTCAGTATGTTCAGAATTTTGTCCAGTCTCCATCTGAGACAACAGGACCAACCATATAAATCATGTTGGTGTGTGTGTGTGTGTGTGTGGTATCCTATTCGGTTAGTCTGTACTGTTGCTCTGTTTGTTCGGGTCAAACAGACTTATTGAATAACTAACTTTTCAAGAGAGATTATTTTACCCATGATTCCCTGTAATCCTGTGAGGTGTTTTATGAAAGTCAGATAAACACTTTAAGTAATGGTTCAAAACAAGGAAGAATCTGCTGTAATTTCCTGGAAATAAAAAGGGGAAATAAAACAACAAGATAGAAAGGGGAATCTTCTGTACTAATATGAGGTCAGATGTTTGAGGCGATACTCTGTGTTCTAATTTGTCCTGTGAGGATGATTGGACAGTATACTTCCTCGCTCTTCTCAGAAAACAGAGGAGCATTAGGCTGTAAACTGAAGATGTGTGTTTTCCCTTCTCTCGCTCTCTCCCCTCTCTCTTTATCTCCGCCCTCTCTCTGTCCTCTCTCTCTACCCCCCCCCCTTTAACTCCATCCCCTCTCTCTCTCTACTGTTTCTCCCTGGATGCCCTCAGTGGAAGGACCCCCCCTCGCTCAGCTCTGCTCCTCCACTCCTCATCCGCTCCCATCTCTCATCCCTCCTCTCAAATCCCTTCAATTTAAAGGCGGAAAATAACCGGACGGTCAACGTAGCCCCAGACATTAGCAGACGAACAACATCTTCCCAACCAAAGCTTCCGCCGTTACGAGATTTGAGAGAGAGAGAGAGAGAGAGAGAGAGAGAGAGAGAGAGAGAGAGAGGAAGAGAGAGAAGAAGAGAGAGAGGAAGAGAGAAGAGAGAGAAGAGAGAGAGAGAGAAGGAGAGAGAAGAGTAGAGAGAAGAGAGAGAGAGAGAGGAGAGAGAGAGACGAGAGAGAGAGAGAAGAGAAGAGAGAGAGAGAGAGAGAGAAGAGGAGAGAGAGAGAGAGAGAGAAGAGAAGAGAAGGAGAGAGAGAGGAGAGAGAGAGAGAGAAAAGAGACGAGAGAGGAGAAGGATGAAAAGAAGGAGTAGGAGGGAGAGAGGAGAGAGAGAGAGAGAAGGAGAGAGGAGAAGAGAGGAGAGAGAGAGCTAGAGGAGGAGAGAGAGAGAGAGAGAGAGAGAAGAGGAGAGGAGAGAGAGAGAGGAGAAGAGAGAGAGAGATGAAGAGGAGAGAAGGAGAGAGAGAAGAGGCAGATAGGCCAATGAGAGAGAGAGAGAGAGAGAGAGAGAGAGAGAGGAGATGGAGAGGAGAGAGAGAGAAGAGAATGAGAGGAGAAGGAGTAAGAGAGAGAGAAGAGAGAGAGAGAGAGAGAGAGAGAGAGAGAGAGAGATATAGAATATGTTTTGATTGGCGGATGATCTGATTGGAGATAGAACAGATGCCTAACGTGCAACTGAGGGTTTGCGGACAGAAACACAGGATGCGTTCCAAATATCACCCTAATCCCTTTACAAATTACTTTTGACAAGAGCCCAATGGACCCTGCACTATATAGAGAACAGGGTGCTGTTTAGGATGCTGTAAGACATTCAGGGATGGGCAGATCAGATGGCTAAGGGAAGGCTACCAGTAAGTGGAGTGAAACAACAGGGTTATGGATCACGTGACATTGACAATTTGATTTAATGTTGAAAATATCAAACAGAAGTATAAACAGTAAACAAATATAGGAAAATGTGTTTTCTCTGAAGCCATTGCGTACCTGTGACTAACTGGAGTTACTAGCCCCCAGGTAGGCTACTTTATTTAAATCCTAAAGAACTGGAAAAACAATTTGTTCGGGTCCAAAGTGTTTGTGTACATTTATAGTATTGTGTTGTTGAGCCAAAGCAGTGACTCTTCCAGTGAGGAGATGATAYGCCCAGAAATGTGACCATGTGGTGAGAGAGTAAAGCCCAAAATCAAACAAAGTGTTTGTTTTTTTTACGCGTCAACACGCTGGAATTAGAATGCACGGCAGTGAATGAGAAAAAACAGAGTCACSGTGAACGCCTTCATGCGCTTCAAATTAGAAAGCAAGTCTTATTTTTCTCTTGCGTTTGCGCGAATCAATGTTGGTAAAGTGAGTAGTTAAAGTGTCTATTTAGTGTTGATACGTTTAGCTACCAGTGCCAATAATACATATTTAAAAACAATAACGTTATGCCTAGCTTTGTTATTTCGAGCACAGGCATATAGCCTAGAGAGGCTACGGCTGGGAAACTCCAGGAACTCTGTACTGTTGTGTTGAAGGAACGAGACGAGCTAAATTCTTTATAAACTGCTAYGTTGTATTAGCTACAACTCTTCTCGCGTTCATGAGCCAACATAACAGCAGGTAGGTATGGTGGCTCCCGTAGGACATATAAGGTGAGTCAAAAGAAACACACAACAATAATTAACAAATAGTGAACATAACAAATACAACAGTTTTATTTTGGATACTTATTAAGTTGTCATACGCTACGCAGTGTATGTGAATTGACACTCTATAATCTTGCATGCAAATGTCTCTTTGCGGTTTCGGATTAGAGTAACATGCTGACCAGACGAATACGTCGCGTGCGCGAGCGTCGCAAATAAATTTAGAAATCCATGTTATTCAATTATTGCACCACACTGCTCGCGGCGTCAGCTAGTCAGAACTTATGGTTCA